>NC_044033.1:235945115-236237615 GCF_901765095.1 Microcaecilia unicolor
TTATTATATTGTTTAAATTTCTAAAATAATATCTCTATTTCATTCTATTCAAAGTATTTATATCCCACTAATATCTATATTGAATCTATTCGGGTTACATAATTTCAAAAACACACATGTAGAAACAAGAAAGCCCTACAAAATTGTTCATTCAAATACTTAATAAAAAGATAAGTCTTCAAACCATTACGGAATTGTATATAGCTAGAAATCACCCAAATTTAATTTGTACAGGTATATAATTCTACAATTTACTAGCTTGAAAAATAAAAGAACTATGCTTTACTTTTTGCAATTTTTGAAACATCTATGTGAATATACAGACTTCACTGCATCGTGCTTCCCTTTCACACTGTGTAAACATATAGCATATCTTCTTTCTGACAATAACTACTACTACTACTATTTAGCATTTCTATAGCGCTACAAGGCATACGTAGCGCTGCACAAACATAGAAGAAAGACAGTCCCTGCTCAAAGAGCTTACAATCTAATAGACAAAAAATAAAGTAAGCAAATCAAATCAATTAATGTGTACAGGAAGGAGGAGAGGAGGGTAGGTGGAGGCGAGTGGTTACGAGTCAAAAGCAATGTTAAAGAGGTGGGCTTTCAGTCTAGATTTAAAGGTGGCCAAGGATGGGGCAAGACGTAGGGGATCAGGAAGTTTATTCCAGGCGTAGGGTGCAGCGAGACAGAAGGCGCGAAGTCTGGAGTTGGCAGTAGTGGAGAAGGGAACAGATACCCTGTTTCCCCGAAAGTAAGACATCCCCTGAAAATAAGACCTAGTAGAGGTTTTCCTGAATTGGTAGATATAAGGCCTCCCCCGAAAGTAAGACCTAGCAAATTTTTGTTTGAAAGCAGGGCCGCTGAGAGCCGGACAAGGCCGCCCCCGGGCCACCCCCCCACCCGAGGTCGCCAGGCCCCCCCCCCTCCACCCACCCTCCGTCGCTCCCGGAACTAACCTTAAACGCCTCCTTTCACCTTCGCAGCAAGCAGCAGCAGGGCAGACCTCTCCTTCCTTCCGTGCCCCGCCCTCATGGACGTTACGTCAGGCGAGGGCGGGACACGGAAGGAAGGAGTGGCCTGCCCTGCTGCTGCTTGCTGCGAAGGTGAAAGGAGGCGTTTAAGGTTAGTTCGGGAGCGACGGAGGGCGGGCGGGCCAACCCCGATCCAACCCCGATGTTTCCACGAAAAATAAGACAGCCCCTGAAAATAAGACCTAGCGCATTTTGGGGGGCAAAAATTAATATAAGACAGTGTCTTATTTTCGGGGAAACATGGTAAGAAGGATTTATCCATGGAGCGGAGTGCACGGGAAGGGGTGTAGGGAAGGACGAGTGTGGAGAGATACTGGGGAGCAGCAGAGTGAGTACATTTATAGGTTAGTAGAAGAAGTTTGAACAGGATGCGAAAACGGATAGGGAGCCAGTGAAGCGACTTGAGGAGAGGGGCAATTTACCCTTTACCACTGACTGCAACTATCACTCTCTCTTCCTTAGTTTCCGATCTCCTCTCCTTAACCACTCACGTTTCTGGACTTGATTCACACAGGGATCCAGAGCAACACTTTATATTTCCCTCTGTACTGGTTTATTTGCCACTTGTTTTTCCTTGTTTGCTGATCTGATTCTTTAAAGAGCCTTTATTCCTGCTTTGCATATTCTGTTGGTTCCATTACTTCGCATGCAAGTGGTTTTAACTCATTCCTTTTTCCCTTTGGAAAGCCTGTCCAAGTTTAATCATGGAACTAGATTCTGGAGGCTTGCTTTCATACTTTTTGTGTTTGGATCCATTGATGCTGTTAAATAGGCCTGGAGGCTATGATGGTAACTCTGTGTGTATAATCTAGTTCTATGAGGCCCATTTCACACTTCTAGTGGCCTAAAAGGTATATCTTAAACCTAAAACTTATATCACATTCAGTACATTTAATATGTTTCGCTGACATATTAAATTCTCTAGTGTTTCGTGTGAAGGTGACAGGAAGCTTTTATCAAACTCAGTGCATGTAAATGGTTTGACCCCTACATCAATTCTCTTGCAGATTGTGAAATTTGCTCCCACTGAATGTTTTACCACACTCAGCACGTTTAAATGGTTACACTTCTATGTGAATTCTGACATAGGATATTACCTTCCATGGCAAAAAATCAAAAAAACTCTCACTTTCTCCAGATCTAGAAGTGATCATGTCATGCAATGCATGTGCCAAGCTGTACACAGCATTGTATACATTGTAGCTGTCCCCAGAGTTTATGATGTCACAGTGTATGATGTAGGCAGATGTTTCATCATTGCTGCAGGATCTTTGGATGCTTTTCAGGCACTGGTTGTTACATAGGTCCCTCCACCACATCTCTATGAATGAATCATTTGGAAACATGGAAGGATTCACCTCACGGACAAATTTGTGAAAATTTGGAATAATTTTCTTTCCCACGGTGAAAGCTAAGGTATTTTTTCTATCAATAAAGTATGAGGGCAAGACAAATTGCCATTCAGCTGTCATGATCCAGACCTTTCCAGGTGCTTCCCAAATCGATGTATGACTTACAGCCTCTGTGTAGTCTTTACTACAATACAAAATAATCACTTTAGTTGAAGATTTATGGATGATCTCAGAAATATTTTTCATATCTTGAAACAGCAGAGTATTGGACTGACTAAAGGTTTCTATGAATTCAATGCAACCTCCACTCTGCTCAATCCCTTCTCTCAGGATCTGCACAGCCCTCATGCTGTTCTCATCACTAGATGCAATGATACCGACCCAGGTCCAACCAAAATGCGTCAATAGTTTGACTATCCCAGCACAGAGGTGCAGATCACTAGGTACAGTTCGGTAGAAATAAGGAAACTCAACCTCGTCGCTCATGACAAGATTCCCTGAGGTGTAACTGATCTGCTGAAAATAAAAGATGGAATTTATCATCACCTTTATTGTGAAAAGATCACATTTTATTCATATATCAAATACTTAGAGCCTAATTCTACTGTAAAGAGTGGAGGAGAAAACAGGTGACATGATAAAGCCAGTAGTATAGTTAACATATTAATGATGACAGAAAAAGACCTGAATGGTCCATCCAGTCTGCCCAAAAATGACATTATCAACTCCTGATTATACAAAAAAAAATGAATGTGATATACTTGATCATTGTCTCTTTGGCATTTCTGTGACACAGACCATAGAAGTCAGCCCAACCCTGTTCTTAGGTTCCAAGTACTGAAGTTGCCTTCAAAGCCCACTTTGTCATTTTTGGTACATCAACAGTAAAGTCTGCCTGGCCCTGTTTTTACATTCCAAATTACTGGAATTTCTATCAAGACCTCTCCAGCCCATCTTAAACCGATTGACATACACATACAGCTATTTAAGTTATGAATTTTATACCATCAGTTTTCTAACTAAAGATTCTCTGTGTTCATCCCATGCCTTTTTGAATTCTGTCACCATTTTTTTCTTCACCACCTCCCTCGGGATAGCATTCCAGTCATCAACCACCCTCTCTGTGAAAAATAATTTTCTAACATTAACCCTTAAGACTACAACCCCAATTCATGTTCTCTAGTTTTACCATTTTCCCTTCTCTGGGACACTGCTGAGTAAAAGGAAACTTTCCCCTGTGTGACCTCTGTAGCTGCCAGTGATGAAATTCTGAAATAAGAGCCCCACCCTTGGACCTTCCTCCAGAAACTCAAACTCCACATATCCTTTGTTTACTAATTTTTTCACAAGGCAGGGGCAATACACTGTTATTCTCTCCAACTTCTGTACATCAAGATTGCTATACAATTTAAGGGTAAAAGGTTGCTTTACATATGACTGAACAGGGACAGCTGCAGAGAAAAGGCTCTGGGTTGGCCAAGGCTGTTCATTATGACTTCTGTTACCGGAAAAAGGGCTGAAGATTGACCATCAGTGGAGGGGGCTAGTGAAGGAGGGGAGCAGGAGTCATGGGAGAGAGGGAAGGAGCTGAGGTCAGAAGAGTTGAGGCTCTTGATTCATGGCAGGAAGGATGGGGGAAGGATAATAAAGTTGCTTTGGGAGCTGGCCCGACACACTGGTTCAGAACTGCTGAGTTACAGCAATTCACCTTGTTTCCAGGAAATAGAATCATGCAACCTGATACGTTGATTTGTTTCATTCAGGAAATTACGTTAGTTATAATGAAACTTGCAACAAATTTCCCTCTCAGACTTCTTATTATACTAAGAATTAATAATTTTATACTCATGAGTTCAAATTATACATCATACATATTAATCACATTGGCCTTAAAGTTTGAACCATGTAGTTCATTTTGCAAACTTTTGTCTCTGAATCATTATCTAAATTCTACAATTTGTCACAGTTAAGGGTGAGAGTATAATAATTTGGTTTACTTTTGCTAAAGGTTGATGTTCTTTAAGGAAGGTTTACAGAAGAGTGAATGAAGTGCAATCAAAGATGCTCTCTGACCTGTGGATAGTGGTATATCTTGGAGAGGCTGGAAAACTGGCTCGAATGCTCAGCTGGAAGACCTTCAATAATAACAGCCAGTGGTCCAGATGTTTTGCAGATGTAATTTGGGATCCCAGTGTCCATTCCTGAAAATATGCCCATGGCAGCTGTATACATTAGTAATATATTGTTATAAGGGTTATAAATGTGGAATCCCAGTTTGAGGTTGGGTAAGAGCTCCGAGCTGTTGTTAATCTCCTCCACCGCAGACACAAAGGCCAGGAAGTTGTAATAGTTCAATAGTACAGGACTTTAAGGACAATAAATTTAATTTAATATTAAATTAGCATCAAACTATAAGATACAGAAACACATACATTAGTGTTAGACAAGAGTAAAATAGGTTTAGGATAAGGAGTGGCCTAGTGGTTAGGGTGGTGGACTCTGGTCCTGGGAAACTGAGGAACTGAATTCAATTCCCACTTCAGGCACAGCTCCTTGTGACTCTGGGCAAGTCACTTATCCTTCCATTGCCCCAGGTACAAATAAGTGCCTATATATGTAAGCCGCATTGAGCCTGCCATGAGTGGGAAAGCGCGGAGTACAAATGTAACTAAAATAAAATATTGGTTTGATAACAAAGACCAAAGCATGCGTGCTCCAGGATCACCACAAATTAATTGTATTTCTAATATTTTTTCTATTTGTAGCCATGAATCAGGCCATAGCAAGTAAATGCACATTGTACCCTCATTCACACATCCATATTCACTAGATTCTAGCACCTCTCTTTCTCTGCCTATACATATGCATGTGAACCAACAATATGGGGGGGGGGGGGGCATTTTCGATAGTTCATATGAGTCAGCCTTTGGATGTTTTGAGCTAAACGTACCAACTCCAAATAAGAGAAAACTCATTTTTGAAAAAAGAAAAGCATCTACCTTTTTTTCCTAAAATACTGCTTCTAACAAAGTTCTGTTCTTTATGCATTTATCTTTTTAGGCAATTAAAAAAAAAAAAAAGTTAAAAATTGACAAAATCATGCCATTGGGATATAGGAGGGGCCAACATTTTTAGCAAACTGGTCCCCAGATATGGCAGGAAAGCAATTGGGCACCCCAGTGGGCACTGCAGTGGACTTCATATAAATGCTCCCAGGTATACATCATTGCTCCCTTACCTTGTCTGCTGAGCCTTAAAAAACCCACCTGAAACCCACTACTCCCAACTGTACACCACTACAATAGCCATTATGAGTGAAGGGGTCATGTATATAATGGGTACAGTGGGTTTCTAGTGAGTTTTGGAGGGCTCACAGTTTCCACCACAAGTATAACAGGTAGTAAGAGGTAAAGGCCTGGGCCACGTGTCTACAGTGTACTTCATCCACCACCAACCACACTACTCCTGGGACCTGTATACTGCTCTGAAGGACCTTGCTATATTATCTAAGGCTGTCATAGAAGCTGGTGAGTACTATTTTTATTCATATTTTTTATTAGTGGGAGGGGGTCAGTGACCTCTAGGGTAGTAAGGGGAGGGGTACTCCCTGAGCCCAGTGGTCATCTGGTCATTTAGGGCACATTTTTGTGTCTTGCTCATTAAAAAAACAGGTCTAAACCAAAATAGTTGAAGATTTCACCCTAGATGCTTTGGTTTTATTCCATTATAATTATGGTTATAAAACATCCAAGTATAATGCACACCCTAATTCCAATTTTAAAACACCTCTTAGACATCCGCTTGTGATTTGGACAAACTACAGATGAAATGCATAGATAGATGTCCGCAAAACAGGTTTTGTAAAAACCAATTTGGATATTTAGAGAAAAGAAAATCCATCCAAATGGTGCGTTGTGACACTTTTTGGACATTTTTCTCTTTTGAAAATGAGCCCCACAAACTCTTCACCCAAGATTATACAGGAACCAAAGGAGGTTGGATGAGGAAGTGGTATCGGGGGAGATTGCATGCTTGGAAGTACAGCCGGAAAGCCCCAATCCCCAGCAACAAAAAAAGAAGCCAGACTCATGATGGAACAGCTAGAAGTTCACATCAGCCACAGGTGAAGATGTGTCCCAGAGTGCAAGGAGAAAGAAAAAAGGAAGGGGGCGGTCATAAGAGGAAGAAGAGAAAGGAAGGGGTAAGAAGGAGGAAGATGAGGTGAGGTGGGAGAAGACCACTAAACTTCAATTAAGTAGTCTATTTTAAAATTTCATACAAAAGTTTGTAATTCAATTTATTTTTATGGGTAACTCTACTTGACTTTTGTGGAAAATAGCAGACAGTTCACAGGAAAACCCTCTGGTTACTAAATCAGTGCCTGAATACTCTGTTCACATGAATAACTTCCCTAAATCTTAATGCACAGATACTGTGTTTTTAGGTTCATGGGATATACTGGTTATGTGCTGTCAAGTTTCTGCACTAAAGGAGACTTAGGATGGAGGTAATTAATACAAAAGTAAGCAAAATGGTGTATTGTCTGAAGAATAAGTCACACACAGAGGGGCTGAAGGAGATAAAGACACACTCGACATAAGAAGAAGAGCAAAAGGAAGATATAATGCAAGTTTTCACATACTTATATGCTATGAATAAGGTACAAACAAGTAGTATTTTCAAAAGAATGAAAAGCTGAATTTTAAAAGGCTGTCAAAGGAATTAAGAAGGGGAGAACCTCAAAAAACAAAAGATGTGATTTTTTGTTTCTTTCTTGGAGAGTATAGTGGATATTTAAAGTAGTTCAATAGTAAATAGCAACAAAATGCAAACATGCTTTGGAAAAACATGGGGAGGTCACTTTTCACAATACGTTTACCCAGGATCTGAAGCTGTCTGAAAACTTTTCAATCTGTTCATTGGAAGAAGTACACACATGGAAAAATACACTTTATCTGCTCTAAAGATATGAGAGATTGAGAGAGACAACATCATATCCAGTTGTGTATTTTTACAATGATTTTATGGGGAAAATATTTATCGATAAAGAGATGAAATTCTTATCAGGTCCTTTTTCCCCAGGGTACATTTCAACGGAAAATACTCATACTTAATGTAAGAGAATTGGTAACTTGTAATCAGGTTATATTTGCAGTTCATGCCAGTGACTAACGAAAAAAAAAATACAAGCCTGACTAATGTAGGAAATGAGCCATAATTCTACTTACTAGCTAGATACAACAAATGAGGGAACAGTTGTGAAGGATGGAAGATGAAATGGAAAAGAGATTTCTACAGTTACAAGTCCCCCAATCATGATGTCCCCATCCCTCTGGTAGCCTGGTCGTAGCTCTGTTGATCGGTAGTTTCCAAGTGTGCACTGACACTCAGCCGTCTTCCACAGGATGTCACAAAGCATCAACACAATCAGAACCAGATGAACTTCCATTTTTAGTGCTGTGAAACAGCTTCTACTGTGATAACGTTCACTCTTCCCACTCCAAATGTAACAGCTGGGCATGGTGTGGGATGCTGTATGGTTCCTGATGGTGCTATCTAACTAAATATTTGAGTGATGTGCAGAAAGCATTAAGTATTAAACTGCAGTGAAGTAGACCTGTGCATATACACACAAAAAGGATAACAAAAGCTTGCATAATTTAATGTATATCGAGAGGTGACCACTCTATTTCTAGCTGAGCTCCAATGCCTGTGAGGATATCATGTGGTCTCTGTTGGGCCCTGATGCTCAGAGGTTCATCCTTAAGGGATATCTGCTCTTGACAGCTTCATTTATCTTGAAATATAGATTGTTTCTTTTAAATATAACCTTATGGATCCTTTGTCTTCATTAACTTAAAGACAAATATTAATTTGATTGGCATGCTTTTGTGGATCACAGTATAACACAATATTGTAATACAGGTGAAGATAACATAAAAAGATGAAAAAAGCCCATACACTCTGCACAGTTATTCAGGGCCACCGAGAGACTAATCTGGGCCCGGGCAAGGCCGCCGCCCCGCTCCCAGGCCACCGACGCTGCAGTCCACAGTCTCACCTGCCTGCCCTTGGCTCCGTCAACAGCCTCCCTTCGTCCACCACTGGGCCCCCTGCATTAAAATCAGCAGCACCTCAGCTCGTTTGGAAAGACAGTTCGCTTTCCTTCGGGCCTCCCCTCACTGTGTCCTGCCCTCGTCTGATGTAACTTATGGTTTCCGAGAGGGCGGGACACAGGGAGGGCCTGAAGGGAAGTGATCTGCCTTTCCAAACGGATCTAAGGTGCTGCCGATTTTAATGCAGGGGGCCCGGTGTCAGATAGAGGGGGGCTGTCGACGGAGCCGAGGACAGGCAGGTGAGACCGGGGACTGCAGCGCCGGTGGTCTGACCCCGGCGCCAGGCCCCCCTTGGAGGCCAGGGAATTTTGTCCCCCCTGCCCTCTCTCTCTGCGACCCTGCAGTTATTGTGTCTTTACTGCCTTGCATACATCTGAGATTCCTGTTAGAGCGTGACTAATTACAAGGCATCTCTCCAGGACAATCTAGTGGGTTCCTTCCTTGGAAATCCAGCACCTTGAATAGCTGCACATCTGATCCCTATTACTACCATCCTGCACCCCATCTTTCCCACATTTAACTACAAGGCTTTTGTAATAATTAAAACAAATCTGCTTGATACAGATTTATTCCCCTGGCCTAAGCTAAACACGTAAAGTCAGTGAGGTCACCAGCCTATCAGTAGATTCAGTCCTACTACCTATATAGATAATGGTCTTGCCTCTATGGATTATGTTAACAGTGCCAACTCTTAATTTCAGCCAGTTAAATTGTTGATGTCATGCACTGTAAGAGCAATGTATTGTAAAGTTAGGGAATTCAGAGGTTTTAATTCATCATTTGCAAACTATTTCCATGAATTCAGGAAATGTATTTGGAAGTTTCACACATTTATGTTAATAAAAGTTTTTTTAACACGTTAACTCTTTTTAAACAAGTGTTAGGAGAATGTGTGTGGAAAAAATATGTCTTACCTGATCATTTTCTTTCCATTAATCACAACCAGAGCTGGTGTTAGAATAGCTGAAGCCCAGGTCATAAATTAAGAAAGGGACCCTCTATCTAATCCCCTCTCCTCCCTGCCCCTCCCCTGATCTCCCTACCCAATATTATTACCATACATAAAATATCTTTAAATGACTTCTTAAAACACAAAACACAGACAGACTTTCACCAAATACAGAACAAAGGATCACACCTGGAAGTAACTGCAGACTAGGTGTGCAAGGTGGCACCATGGGTCTAGTTGAGGTAGCCTGGAACATCAGAAAGCACCAATTAGCAGTCACTGTAAATAGTGGAGCTGGAGCATATGCACAGAAGAGGAGACCCTGGAAAGGCACATGGAAGCTTGGCCACTGTTTGGAAATCAGGATACTGGGCTAGGTGAACCATTGGTCTGACCCAGCATGTCTACTCTTATGTTTTTATGTTATATTCTCCGGCACACCTGCAGGGGAGCAATGCTAGGATCCGGAGCTGTACTAGTAAATTCAGTCCTTTGTTCATATCGGGGTCAGATGGCTGCTGGGGTACAGGGATACTGGTGTATGCACAGAAGCGGGATTCATGATTGCCTGCTCAAAGTAAAGAGCAATACACACCCTTTCCCATTTAACAGTTTCCTTGCTAATGGCCAAAACGGTAGTTTTAGAATGCCAGCTGTCCTTCCTCAGCCATGAGCCACTGTAGCTCCCTGTGACCACTGGCAAGTCACTTAGAGGGGCATTTTCAAAAGAAACGTCTAAATCAGAATTTGGACATTTTAAAAAGACGTCCAAATTCCAAACAGGAAAAAAGGTCATTTAAAAAAAAAAATGGACGTTTATCTTTTCTGTTGGAAAATGCTATGGACCTCTTGTGATTTGGACGTCCTTTTATGTGGTCCATTTTCAAACAAAAGACTTCCAACAGGCTTTGATCTTGGCAACATGGGTTCAACTCTCACTTCTGCTCCTTATGACTTTGGGCAAGTCAAATGCACAAGGGGCATTTTTGGATATGACATCTAAGTCTGAATTTGGACGTTTTTGTAAAACATCCAAATCAGAACAGGAAAGGTCATTTTCTATTTAAAAAAAAGTCTATTTTTTCCTTCTGAAAATGCTGTTTGGAAAAATGTTTTGTGATTTGGGGGAGTAAGGCAAGGTGATCCCTGGTCATCTGGTCATTTGAGGCACTTCTTGTGTGGAGTACAGGAATAGCCTAGTGATTAGCAGAGAAGACCTTGATCCCAGGGAAGTGGGCTCAATTCCCACTGCAGCTATTCATTATAAAAACAGGTCTAGTTCAAAACACCTCAGTTTTAGTCTTGGACGTTTTTGTTTTTTTCCATTATGGCTGAAAGACGTCCAAGTCCTAGGAATACCCAAGTCCTGCCTTTAACACACCCCTGGCATGCCCCCTTGAGATTTGGATGTCCTTCTGAGGGACTTCAGAGAAAGACGTCCAAAAAGAGGTTTTGATAATACACTGATTTGGATGTTTTTGTGAGATAAACGTCCAAATGCTGACTTGTATCACTTTTTGGACGTCTATCTCTTTTGAAAATTAGCCTGTTAATGTTCCATTTTCCCAGGTGCAAAACTTATATTGTGAACCCTCTAGAGACAAAGTAGCTGCATACAGAGCCGGCAGAATGCAATAAGAATGGTATACATGGCAGGGGGTGCCAACATTCAAGGGGCGCCAGAAACTGCCATGCTTACCCTGTGCTACACTTAAGCCCTCCAAAGATGAAGACCTACCTTGATCATTTAAGGCCACCCTGGTGGTGTACTGGCCTCTAAGGCTGCGTGAACAGGAAAGAATCCCATACTTTCCTGCCCTCTGCCATTCTTCCATCTTCCTTTGCGCTTCTGTGCCACGTGCAGTGCCGCTGTATTTTAAAAATGGCTGCCATTTTGAAAACTTGGCGGCACTGGGGCCACAGCACAGAAAAGCTATCTTCCAGAACCATGCTTGATTTTAAAGATGAATTACATATTGCTAACAATAGTTCTACAAGTTCATTTTTCAATTCTATCAGTACTCTGGGATGAAAACCATCCAGTTCAGGCGATTTGCTGCTCTTCGATTTGTCAGATTATGCCATTACATCTTCTAGATTTATAGAGATTTCATTCAGTTTCTCTGGCTCATCAGCTTTGAATACTCTGGCACCGGTATCTCTTCCAAATCTTCCTTGTTGAAGACTGAAGCAAAGAATTCATTTAATGTCTCCCCCATGGCTTTGTCTTCCCTGAGTGCTCCTTTTACTCCTCAGTCATCTAGCTGACCAACTGATTTTTTTGCTGGCTTCTTGCTTTTAATATACCTAAAAAATGTTGTTATGTATTTTTGCATCCAATGCAATCTTTTTTTCAAAGTCCCTCTTTGCCTTCCTTATCAGCGCCTTGCATTTGACTTGTCATTCCTTATGTTGCTTCTTCTTATTTTCAGTCGGATCCTTCTTCCATTTTCTGAAGGATTTTCTTTTAGCTCTAATAGCTTCCTTCACCTCACTGTTTAACCATGCCAGCTGTCATTTGGTCTTCCTCCCTCCTTTTTTAATACAGAGAATTTATTTGACCTGGGCTTCAAGGATGTTGTTTTTGAACAGCATCCACACCTGATATAAATTTTTGACCTTCGCAGCTGCTCCTCTAAGGTTTTTTTTTTCACCGTTCTTCACATTTTATCATAGTTTTCTTTTTTAAAAGTTAAATGCTAATGTTTTTAATTTCCTGTGTGTACTTACTCCAAAGCCAATATCAAATCTGATCATATTATGCTCACTGTTATCAAGCGGCCACATCATCATTGCCTCCTGCACCAGATCACGTGCTCCACTAAGGACTAGGTCTAGAGTTTTTCCTCTTCTTGTTGGCTCCTGTAACAGGGGCAACCTGTTTCACCTTTCTAGGCTGCATCAGGGGAAATAAAGGTGAATAATTCAATTTTCAAGAACTTGATAATTCTCCTCTCGAGCAACGTTTCAACACCGCCGCGTCACACTCTACGGCACTTTTCAAAAAAATGGCATCATTATTTAGCTTCACTTATTTCATTCTGTATCTATAGAAGGTATTTGTCATTTATAATTATTCACAGGGTAGTGGAGTTTTCTTATGACTCATGATTGAACACAGCCTCCTACAATTCTGAAGGTGTTGTCCTTACAAATAGGAGTGACTCCGATATTCACTGAAGTCTTTTTTCTCCACTTCTCAGATACTATTGTTGACATTTTC
This sequence comes from Microcaecilia unicolor, assembly GCF_901765095.1. Lineage (NCBI taxonomy): Eukaryota > Metazoa > Chordata > Amphibia > Gymnophiona > Siphonopidae > Microcaecilia > Microcaecilia unicolor. The sequence continues at coordinate 235,957,793 of NC_044033.1, forward strand.
TTTGGAGAAATTTAATGACATCCCGAAAGATACAGAATATAAAGTAGAAAATTGATTATAAATTTTGATATTGGATTTTACAGATTCCTTAACGGAAAAGTGGTAATTGAAATAACCCGTTATTATTGTGTTGCCCAGTTTGTTAGCCTCCCTAATTTCTGATAACATTTCTACAGCTATCTGTTCATCCTGGCCAGGTTCTGATTTCTTACACTTTAAGGTCATGCTGACCTCCTTCCAATCTGCTCTTTTACGCGCCAAACAGGATTATTTTATCCAACTGACCAATTCTCTTGGCTCTAACCCTCGACTTCTCTTCACCACATTGAACTCTCTTCTCAAGGTGCCCCCTCCCCCAACTCCCCCTTCATTATCTCCTCAGACCCTTACTGAATTCTTTCATGACAAGGTTCAAAAGATAAACCTTGAATTCCCTACCTCACCACCTCTCCCTCCACTAGTCCGTTCCCCTCTCTCTCCTTCCCCTCATTCCTTTTCCTCCTTTCCTGAAGTTACTATAGAGGAAACTACACTTCTCCTTTCTTCCTCAAAATGTACCACCTGTTCCTCTGATCCCATTCCCACCCACCTTCTTAATGCCATCTCACCTGCTCTTATTCCTTTTTTCTGTCACATTCTCAACCTCTCACTTTCCACTGCAACTGTCCCTACTGCCTTTAAACATGCTGTGGTCACACCTCTCCTTAAGAAGCCTTCACTCGACCCAACTTGTTCCTCTAATTACCGACCCATCTCCCTCCTCCCTTTTCTCTCCAAATTACTTGAGCGTGCTGTTCACCACCGCTGCCTTGATTTTCTCTCCTCACATGCTATTCTTGACCCACTACAATCTGGTTTTCGCCCTCTCCACTCAACCGAAACTGCGCTTACTAAAGTCTCCAATGACCTATTACTGGCGAAATCCAGAGGTCAATATTCCATCCTTATTCTTCTTGATCTTTCCGCTGCTTTTGACACTGTTGATCACAGCATACTTCTCGATACCCTGTCCTCACTTGGATTCCAGGGCTCTGTCCTTTCTTGGTTCTCTTCCTACCTCTCATTCCGCCCTTTTAATGTTCACTCTGGTGGATCCTCTTCTACTTCTATCCCTCTGCCTGTCGGCATACCTCAGGGTTCTGTCCTTGGTCCCCTCCTCTTTTCTATCTACACTTCTTCCCTGGGTTCATTAATCTCATCCCATGGCTTTTCCTACCATCTCTATGCTGATGACTCCCAAATCTACCTTTCTACCCCTGATATCTCACCTTGCAATCCAAACCAAAGTTTTAGCGTGCTTGTCTGACATTGCTGTCTGGATGTCTCAACGCCACCTGAAATTAAACATGACCAAAACCGAGCTTCTCACTTTTCCCCCCAAACCCACCTCCCACTCCCCCATTTTCTATTTCTGTTGATGGCTCTCTCATTCTCCCTGTCTCCTCAGCTCGTAACCTTGTCGTCGTCTTTGACTCTTCTCTCTCCTTCTCTGCTCATTTCCAGCAGACCGCCAAGACCTGTCGTTTCTTTCTTTACAACATTCGTAAAATCCGCCCCTTTCTTTCCGAGCACTCTACCAAAACCCTCATCCACACTCTTGTCACCTCTCATTTAGACTGCTGCAATCTGCTTCTTGCTGGCCTCCCACTTAGTCACCTCTCCCCTCTCCAATCGGTTCAAAACTCTGCTGCCCGTCTCGTCTACCGCCAGGGTCGCTTTACTCATACTACCCTCTCCTCAAGTCGCTTCACTGGCTCCCTATCCGTTTTCGCATCCTGTTCAAACTTCTTCTACTAACCTATAAATGTACTCACTCTGCTGCTCCCCAGTATCTCTCCACACTCGTCCTTCTCTACACCCCTTCCCATGCACTCCGCTCCATGGATGAATCCTTCTTATCTGTTCCCTTCTCCACTACTGCCAACTCCAGACTTTGTGCCTTCTGTCTCGCTGCACCCTATGCCTGGAATAAACTTCCTGAGCCCAAACGTCTTGCCCCATCCTTGGCCACCTTTAAATCTAGACTGAAAGCCCACCTCTTTAACATTTGCTTTTGACTCGAAACCACTTGTAACCACTCGCCTCCACCTACCCTCCTCTCTTCCTTCCTGTACACATTAATTGATTTGATTTGCTTACTTTATTTTTTGTTTATTAGATTATAAGCTCTTTGAGTAGGGACTGTCTTTCTTCTATGTTTGTGCAGCACTGCGTATGCCTTGTAGCACTATAGAAATGCTAAATAGTAGTAGTAATAGTAGTAGTACACTCCTATCACTATCCTTTTCCCCTTTACACATCGACTTTCAATCCATAGGCATTCCAAGATGTGTTTTATTTCCTGCAGAATTTTCATCTATTTGATTCAAGGCCCTCCTTAACATACAGTGCTATCCCTCCAATTTTTTCAAATAGATGTTTAAATAAAAATGCTTTCACAGCTCTGATGTTTTCTGATACTTCGTCTCTGCCTTTCTTTCATTTTTTTAGGGGGGGGGGGGAGGCAGTAGCTGCCAGATGCATCATTCTTAACCTTCCAATATTGTTCTATCTGTGGTGGGTTCTTCTTTAACACTTAGCATGTTATCAACCACATTTTGTAGACCCTTGTCAGGTAAGACATTTGGCAATTTGGCATGCTGGCTGCAAACCTTTATCTTCTTTATTGTTATCTTGATAGGTTGTAAGATGCAATGGTATGGAACCACGTTGTTTGCAATTCACCATCTTTCAGGTTTGGTGATGGATGAACTTCTGTGAATGGTTCTGTCCTATCTGAAATTTTGGCATTCTTTTCTTCCTTTTGGTTTTAATCTGTATGTCCTTTTTGCCAGCCTGCCAGTAAAGGTAACATAGAAACCACAAAAGAACTATAAACTAAGACATTCTGAAAATCTGAAGCTTCTGATGGAAATCCCTGAAATGGGGATCCATCAGAATCTGTATCAGCAAGAAGCTACTCCATACCATTTTCAGCAGGGAACCAAGGACTTCTTTCTGCAGTTTTACTGTACATTCTACTCGTCTCCTGTCCCCTTACCCTATATTGCTTTTTTCTTCCTTCAGCTCTGTGGAGATAGGAATAAAAAACTCATCTTTCATAGATGAACTAGAATTTTCAGAAGTGGATACTCTCTTGTTTAGAACAATTTCTTACACTTGAGTAGACCATTTTTTTTGTTCTTCACTGCTAAGTCTGCTGCTTGTCCTAGATCTCTCATTAATCGTATCAGCTGTAGTATGAGTGCAAGAAGGGCTGGCATTCAAGGGGATGGGATGGGATGGGAAAAGGGATTTGATATACAGCCTTTCTGTGGTTTTCTTTTGCAACTACATTCAAAGCGGTTTACATAGTGTATACAGGTATATAACTGTACCTGGGGCAATGGAGGGTTAAGTGCCCTAACCACTAGGCTACTCCTCCACAAGGGACTATTGCGAAAGGAATTGAGAGTACAAATCTGTCCCTTCCTGCTTTCCTTCTCGTCCTTATTTCTCCCTTCCCCTCTTCCAACATTTACTCCCTCTCTTCTCTAATCTCACCTCCTTTCCTCTTCCCTTTCTCTTTCATTTCTTGCTTATCCCTTCCTTTGTTACTCCTTGAGTCTGCTCTTCTCACTCTGGGACACATCTTCATGAACTTTCTAACACTTTCAGCAGTTCCACCATGGGTCTGGCCCCATTTTTCTTGGTAGGGAATGGGGACTGGGAACTTCCACTCATGCCACCTCGCCTTGCTGAACGACAGAGCAAATATGGGAAAAATGAGAGAGAGAGGAAAGAAATGCATTTAATTTTTCCTAACCTGGAGCATACAATTTCACATCTTGTTGTTTGACAAATATGCACGAGAAGAACATTATTTCTAACCCTCCTAACCCTATTTTGCTCATGTCTACTACACATGGCAATACCTCTGTATCTTTCAGTTTGATGCTAATTTTATATTATCTGACATTTATTGTCTTTAAAGTCCTGTATTCTTGGATTATTACAATTTCTTGGACTTTGTGTCTCCAAGGAGGAAATTAAAAACAGCTCAGAACTGTTACCTAACCTCACACTAGTGTTCTGTGTTTATGACCCTTATTACAATATATTCTTAATGTATAGAGCTGCCTTGAATATATTGTCAGGAATGGACACTGAGATCACCAACTACATCTGTAAAACATCTGGACTACTGACTGCTGTCATTGAAGGTATTCCAACTGAGAAATCAAGTGAGTTTTCTGACCTGTCCAGGATAAATACCATTATCCACAGGTCAGGGAATATCTTGATTTTACTTCACATCCTCTTCTTTAAACTTTCCTTAAGGTACATCAACATTCAGCAAAATTAAACCAAATTATTAACCCCGTGCCTTTAACTATGATAAACTACAGAATTCAAATATTAATTTACTATCAATAAATTGTAAAAATAAATACATGGAAGAAAATAATCACTGGGGCAAATATTTAGCCATTAGATGAGATGGATGAGAGTTAGGGAAGCCAGCATTCAAATCCTATTTCCCCCTTCCACCTACAATACTTTTCACTCTCAGTAATTCACTTCTCTCTCCTTTGCGTCTGGTGGAAAAGAAAGTTGCTCACCTGTAGCATGCGTTCTCCAAGGACAGCGGACACGTATATTCTCACATGTGAGTGACACCATCTGAGAGAGCTCAGGTGCATGTGTGGGTACCTTCCTGTTCTACATGTGAGAGCAGGATCATCAGAATATAGATAGAAGAAAACAACTTTTGGGGAGGGAGAGTATGTGAGAATACTTATCCTGCCGTCCTCAAAGAACACCTGATACAGGTAAGTAACTTCGCTTTTTCCAAAGATAAGCAGGATATCCATTCTCACAGCAGAAGTTGTCCAGGAAAGAAGGAAACAACTGAGTGTTCTCAAACAAAACCCTACTTGGCCAGTTTTTGGCACTAGCCTTTATCAGGGGTAATCACACTCTTCAATATTTGCCCAATTGAACACAAAGCCATATAAAATCTCCATCTGTACTACAGCGGCATCTGTTGTTTTTCTTGGACTCACTGAAAAGTCAAAAACACAATCAACCTTAACTTATATACAGCCTTTTGTGAAAGTGCAGCCTGGAAGAGATTCAAATGGGCCTAAAAGGGTGGAGTTGGATTCTAGATACCAAAACCAATTTGCAGGACTATCTGACCAAACAGAATGTCACGTCAGGTATTCTGTTCAAAGCAGTAATGAGAAGTCAATGTGCGGTCTGAAGACCACATTGCTTTGCAAATCTTCACAATGGAGGCTAATCTCAAGTGGGCTACCAACTTACCCATGGATCTGACACTGTGAACTGTCACATGACCCTCCAAAGTCAGCCCAGTCTGGAGGTAAGTGAAGGAGATGAAGTTCTCTAGCCAACTGGATAAAGACATTTTATGATGGCTGCCCCATCATGTTTGGCTCAAAAGAAACAAAAAGCTTGATGGACTGTGACTGTCTATGGGTTGTAGTCCACTCCATATAGAAGACCAAGGCTCATTTGCACTCCAAGGTGTCTACTGTACTTTTGCCAGGTTGGGCATGGGGCTTTGGTAAGAATGTTGGTAGAACGATTGACTGATTAAGATGGAACTCCAACACTACATTAGGATAAAAGTTACATGTCTGCGGAGAACTGTTCTGACTATGAGCTGAAGTGACCGCCACCAAAATTCCCTGATATTCAGATATTCTACTTATAATTATATGGCCGAAAATATGAACACATTTAAGGCACAATAACTAACACCAGCCCTATAGCTGGTATAAATGTTTATATATGGATGTTAGCATTTATATATGTAAATGACAGAATTCAAAATATATACATGTACCCGGGTACCTCACCCAATCATGTGCATGCCCACCACAGTAGACGCACTATGAAATAATGGCTTTCTATTTTTTTCTGCTAGTTGGTATTCTTTAAGAAGTCATTTACTTGCATAAATTTCATTTAATTTCATGTATTATTATTTATAATCTGCTCTTATTAAGGGCAGAGAACAATAAAAGATACACAAAAGTACATTTAAATATTATGGGGTCATTGTTCAGACTACGAGAGTTAGCCGGGTTAACTCCTGCTGTTGGCGCTGAGCTCGGATATTAAATGTAGGGCCATTTCCAGGGATCAAAAATGAATATTCGATTTATTTTTGGCTGGTTTCAACTTAACCAGCTAAGTTGAACTTCAGCGCTGGCCGGTTAAGTTGAAACCACCCAAAGATGGGCCTCCTAGGCTGCCAAACCTAGACAGCAATTAGCCTAATTGTCACAGTCCTACTGTGACTCCTGGACCATGGTCCCACATGCTCCAGACTCTCCTTGCTCCATTACCGTGTCACTCAGTTCACTCAAGTGATGCCCAGCAGAAACACTGGGGGTGGCGTGGCAGGATAACATGGGATTCCAGGAAGTACTTTACTTTAACCAGGGCTTTTCCTGACTCTATTCCAGCATGACTTCCTCACTATTGTGTGAGTGGGTTCCAGTACACCCTCCTTGCTATTGGGTGAGTGAGTCTAGAGATCTTATTGCAGGAGGGTTACTTCTTGGTGGAAAAGTCTGCATGCCTTTTTAAATTGTGCTTGCATGCGTGTGTTAAATGTGCCATGTATATGTATTATATGTGTGTGTGTGCTTGTCACATGCAACAGTACTGTTGTCATAGAACAAGCAGACACCCCATGATATCATGTTGTAGGACGCATATCTAGAGCATACGCCTATGATGTGGTTGGCGTCTTCACTCTGAGCATGCATATAACATCAACACTTACCGAGACACTGTAGTGCACCTGTGCTAGATGCTTTGCCTACCAAGCCGCTTGCAGAATTTCTGTGCATCTCATCTGCATCCGATTGCTCACTATTAAGTATTCGGTAACTTCAACTGCAGATCTAGACGCACACGATTTTTGTGGTGGCTTTTGAGTATTGGGGACTCAATGTTTTACAGCTTTATTTCTTTTTTCTTCACGTACTCTCTCTATTTCTTTTCTGTCTAAATTATGAAGTTCTTTTCTTTTTAGCACTTTTACTATTATTGTAAAGTGTTTTGCAGATGTAATAATCTATATGTTAGAGCGGAGCACTGAGTTTCAGCATACAGTCCTCTAATGGCAGAAAAGAACTTTTACACCCTAATAGAATACGAAGTACTGTTGCATTAAAATATATATATATAGTTATGTGCAGTTAATAGAATACTCCTAGCGCCTGTCCATGTGATGAAATTTAGTCACAGGTATTTATGCCAAGTGTAAATGCTGGTGACTAAATATCAGTGCACATAGATTTTAGAAATACCCACAACCCACTCAGTCTACGCCAATGACCACACGCCCTTTTCCATTCTGCTTCTTAGAATTTATGCACAAAACTTTATAGAATATGCTTAGCAAGTTCTGTGTGTAAATTCTAATTAATGCCAATTAATATCAATAATTACCTGTAAGTGGCAATTATTGGCACAGATTAGCTTGTTAAGATAATCAAATTGCACACGCAAATCAGAATACGACTTGATTTCTGCATGCAACTCCAGTCACACTATATAGAATCCAGGGGTAAATGTTTGGGGCCGATTCAGGAATAATGTCAGGAAATACTTTTTTATGGTGAGGGTGGTAGATATATGGAATACCCTCTCACGGGAGTTAGTGAAAATGAAAATTACAAAGGAATTCAAAATTGTGTTGGATAAACAAAAAGGAATCCTATACAGAAGCCATAGAACTAAACAAGCTTAACAGTGATAAGACGGCAAAACACCAGTAATTGGGAAGCAAAGTCAGTGCCATGCAGACTTCTGCGATCTGTGCCCTGATCGTAGTTTGACAGATTTGAATGGACTGGAGTGGGGCTTCAATGAAAACTTCAGTAGTTGGAGATCAAGGCTAGTGCCAGGCAGATTTCTACGGTCCATGCTCTGAAAATGGCAAAACAAATGAAGATCAAGCATACATATGTAGTACCACATCATACCTTAGGCTACGAGTTTATCTTGTTGGGCAGACTGGATGAACCATTCAGATCTTTATTGCTGTCATCTACTATGTTACAAGGAGCAGCAGTAGGATTTGGACCAGGCTTCACTTTTTGTCTGCCTCATCACTTCTTTTAAACACACATAACCGCTGTCAGTAAATAGTAAATTTCAATTTTCATATTAACAGTTAATGAATCCTAGAGTGAAGAAGCAGTGTAATGGTTAGTGTAGTGTGTTGTGAACCAGGAGAACTAGGTTCAGTTCCCCCTACAGCTCCTTCCAACTATGAGCAAATCACATAGCCATCCATTTCCCCAGATACAAAATAAGAAGAAGAAGAAAAAAAAAAAAAATATATATATATATATATCACAATATAAAATCTCACCCCCTTTCCTAACTAGTCCACAAGTGTTACTGTATTGTTTTCCCATTGAGAAGAGGATGTCTCAGAAACCTAGTTAATCCACAAAGTCATTCCAATAAAAATATGTCACCAAAAATTTTATTATTGACCACTATCCTGCTTATAATCAAAAGAGAAAAATGCCTATATTCCGACCTAAATCGAGAGATGGACGTCTTTCTCTCGCGAGTGCCCAAAACGGTATAATCAAAAGCCGATTTTGGGCGTTTTAACTGCACTCCGTTGCAGGAACAAACAAAGTTGATGGGGGCATGTCGGAGGCGTGGTGAAGGCAGGACTTGGGCGTGGTTATCGGCTGAGCAGAGATGTACACCCTCGGCCGATAATCGAAAAAATAAAGGCGTTTTTAGCAAGAATTTAGGACACTTTTGGTGGACCCTTTTTTTTCACGAACAGGTCCCAAAAAAGTGCCCTAAATGACCAGATGACCACCGGAGGGAATCAGGGATGACCTCCCCTTACTCCCCCAGTGATCATTAACTCCCTCCCACCAAAAAAAAAACGAACTTTAAACACTTTTTTTCCAGCCTGTATGCCAGCCTCAAATGTCATCCCCAGCTCCATCACAGCAGTATGGAGGTCCCTGGAGCAGTTTTTAGTGGGTGCAGTGGACTTCAGGCAGGTGGACCCAGGCCCATCCCCCCCTACCTTACACTTGTGGTGGTAAATGGGAGCCCTCTAAACCCCCCCCCCCCCAAAAAAAAACCCCACTGTACCCACATCTAGGTGCCCCCCTTCACCCATAAGTGCTATAGTAATGGTGTAGAGTTGTGGGGAGTGGGTTTGGGGGGATTTGGGGGTCTCAGCACCCAAGGGAAGGGAGCTATACACCTGGGAGGTATTTTAATGTTTTTGTCTATTTTTTAAAAGTGCCCCCTAGGGCAGTGATGGCGAACCTATGACACGCGTGTCAGTACTGACACGCGTAGCCATTTTCGGTGACACGCGGAGAAGCAGCGGAGTTCCTTGAGCGCGACCTCCCTCCCCCGGTGAAATCACCCCCCCCCCCCCGGTGCATGTTTACCCGCTGGAGGGGGGTGCCGTGTGCGCTCCTATTGGCTCCCTCCCTGCTGCTCCCTCTGCCCCGGCTCCTGCACGGCCGTTAGGGGATCTTTGATCTCACTTCCGGCCGGCGGAGCAGAGAGCAGCGGAATGCCGTGGGGGACGCATCTCTGAGGGCCCTGTGATCACCATTACCCGCAACCATCATCCAATCTACTGTTCTGGGGTGTCGTGGATTTGTAATTGACCATCATTACTGAGATAGGTGAGGGGGAGGCTGGGAGAGGCGAGGGCATGTGCTATGGGTGCCGTTTCCCGCCATTAGAAATAGCGGCAGCCGTCTTAATTTACATAAGGTGGTCAGTTAGGCTAGTTAACCCCTAATTGCCTGCAGGGCTAACAGGCTATCTATAATTCTATCTTCTGTCACTGCCCCCCTGATGGAGAACCCAAAAAATAAAAAACCAAGGTTAAGTAAAGGAAGTGGTAGTAGCAGTAGCCGACCCTTTCAAGAGACATGGACCGAGATGTATGGCATTATAGAAAAAAATGGCAGATCATTTTGCGTTCTATGTACTGAAACGATAGTAAGCAGAACGTGGAATATAAATAGACATTTTGAAACTAATCATTCCCAGCTCTTGAAAAAAAGTGAGGATGAAAGGAAGGAATACATTTCCAGGCAGCTACACTTTTATAAGAGCCAATCTAATTCCATCCTTAAATTTGTAAAAGGTTCTACAAGTTTGAGCATTGCTCACTCCATAGCTCAGCATGGAAAAGCACTCAGTGAGGGAGAATTTATTAAAGAAACTCTCCTAAGATGTGCACCAGTTCTATTTCACGATATGCAGAATAAAGATGCAATTATTAAGAGAATATCTGAGTTACCAGGAAATTTGGAGTGCCTGGATCCGATTACCTGACACTTTTAGCACCCTGAAAAATATAGCAATGGCTTTACTCACAATTTTTCCCTCTACATACTTTTGTGAAACCTTATTCTCAACGTTAAATAATATCAAAACCAACAAAAGAAACAGATTGAAAGATGAAGTTAGTAGCGCTTGCTTGGGCTTGAAGTGTACAAAATACCAACCTTCAATTGAAGATTTAGCCTATGAAATTCAGCAACAAAAAAGTCACTAATAGGCAGATTAGTTAAAGAATTCCCCCTCCCCCTCACTTATCTTAGTTCACGGCACCCCACACAAGTTAAATAATATCAAGACCAACAAAAGAAACCGACTGACAGATGAACAAAGAAGTCACTAAGCAGGTAAGTTAAATAATTAGGTTTTGGTTTATTAAATACAGTTATATATTACAATTATACATTTTTGTTATTTAAACTATAAATATCGCGAAATTATGGTTTTTTTCTCGAAGTGACACACCACCCGAGTTATGCTCGGTTTTTTGGCGAATTTTGACACACCAAGCTCAAAAGGTTGCCCATCACTGCCCTAGGGTGCCCGGTTGGTGTCCTGGCATGTGAGGGGGACCAGTGCACTACGAATCCTGGCCCTTCCCACGACCCAAAGCCTTGCATTTGTTCGTTTTTGAGCTGGGTTGCTTCGATTTCGATTATCGCTAAAAAATGAAAACGCCCAGCTCTAAAAACACCCAAATCCAATGCATTCGCCTGGTACAAATGGTATTTTCGAATAAAAAGATGGACGTCCATATTTTTCGCAAATACGGTTCGGTCCGCCCCTTCACGTCCCCGGTCTCGGAGATGGACGTTCTTACACATAGGCATTCACGTTCGATTATGCCCCTTCACATCTTCTTAATTTTATATTCAAACTGTGTATAATATCTAATTTTATCTATAATATAACATATGTGAAATTTAGGATGGTCTCAACCAATGATGTAGTTTCTTTGTAAAAAAAAAAAAAGACATTCAACTTCGACTTCCCAACAAAAGATAACAATATTTAAATTAATTCATCCTTTAAACAAATATTAATAATTCTTGTATTTTGATAAGCATTCTCTGCTGTTCCTTTCAGGTCTCAACAGAATAACGTAACACTTAGGGAAAAAGATACAGCCCAGAAGTCCAGCACTGGAGGCCAGAATAGCAAATATCTCCACAGCCACCGTGTATTTGCCCTTGGTACTCAGGTATGTTGGGATGAAGGAGACCCAGACACTGCAGAACACCAGCATGCTGAAGGTGATATACTTGGCCTCATTGAAACTATCAGGCAGATGTCTTGCTAGGAAAGCTACGATGAAGCTGATAGCAGCCAAAAGTCCCAGGTAACCCAAGACACAGTAAAAAGCAAATATTGATCCTTCATTACATTCAGTTAGTATTGTTCCAATTTCTGAATTCTTATTAAGATATGGGAATGGGGGAGCAGTGAACAACCAGACAAGACACAGAACAGTTTGAATAAGGGAACAGGAAATTACTATAGAAAATGAAACCCTGGAACCCATCCATTTCCGGAGCTTGCTTCCAGGCTTGGTAGCATGAAATGCTATGACCACAGTGATGGTTTTGGCCAATACTGAGGAGAGAGCGATGGAGAAACTGATCCCAAAGGCAGTCTGTCGGAGAATACAGGTTACTTTGTCAGGATGGCCGAGGAAAACTAAGGAGCAGAGGAAGCAGAGCATGAGTGAGATGAGGAGAATGTAACTGAGTTCTTGGTTGTTTGCTTTCACTATGGGGGTGTTCTTGTAATGAATAAAAATTCCCAAGATGACAGTATTAATGAAAATGAAGAAAATGCAGATGAAAGTCAAAGTTATCCCCAAAGGTTCTTCATAGGTCAGGAAAGTTATCACTTTCGGGATGCAGACATCTTTCTTCTGATTGGGCCATTGTTCCTCTGGGCATTTCATACAAACATCCATATCTAAGAATGAAAAATATTGTTCAATTAGCTCACAAATGGCATCAGTTATAGGACAGTAGCTTTTCCTTATAATAAGGCTTGTTTCAAAATGACAGACAGTATCAAACACTAAAGAGTAATGAACAATGAGCTTACTGGAAATGTAATCATGCATTATCTTTTAGAAGAGCAAAAGAGGAGCAGACCCACATAGAAAAATGAAATAATATTTATTTAATGCAGATACATAAAAACAGCATACAATTTTCCTCTAACCGCCCAATATGGCCATATTTCACCCTAAAAAGAGCTACGACAGGGGGTTAACATAAAACTGTATAATGAATACATAAAATGCCATCAGATAATATCCTATATAATAATTTGCACCATGAACGTTCCATGAAGCTGCCTGGGCCCGTACCTCCATTCTGATTGGCTGTGCCTGGGACTGAAGCCTCGGATTACATCATCCAAAGAGCCCAAGCAACAACAGTGCGGCCCTAGCCCCAGACAGCTTCATCGAACGTTCATCTTGCATTCCCAACGTTCCAATGTCTCTGACTGCGTTCGTAACATTGGAATGTTGGAGGAGCAGTTTCAGCCCTTCGCCACGCCCTCCCAAGGTCGCCGCTCCTCACCCCTCCACCCCCCCCCCCCCCGATGTCGCCACCACTCCCCCCCTCGGTCCGACGTCAGCTGCCATTTCCGGCCACTGCTGCTTCTCTTGTTGAGCAGCAGCGGCCGGTACAAAACCAAAAAAAGCAACTTAAACCTGAAAAAATGCTTTTAGAAAGGAAGCGGGGCACCGCAGGCAGCCATCAGGCATTGGCTGTCAGCTCTGCAGCCGCTCCTCCTCTCACGTCGCTGCGCTTCTCCGGGATTCTACTCCAGGGGCAGTGACGTGAGAGGTGAGAGGAGGAGCGGATGCAGAGCTGACAGCCGATGGCTGCCTGCAGTGCCCCGCTTCCTTTTTAAAAGCATTTTTGCAGGTTTAATTTGTTTTTGTTTTTTTTTGTACTGGCTGCTGCTGCTCGACAGGAGAAGCAGCAATGGCCAGAAATGGCAGCTGAGCTGACGTCGGACGGAGGGGGGGAGCGGCAGCGACCTCGGGGGGGGGGGAGGAGGGGTGGCACCCTGGGGGGATGGAGGGGTGAGTGGCTGCGACCTGGGGGAGGACATGGTGGTGAGGGCGGCAGGGGCGGGCCCTGAGACCACGGAGGGGGAGGGGGTCCTGAGACCAGAGGGGAGGGGGGTCCTGAGGCCAGAGGGGAGGGGTCCTGTAACCAGAGGGAAGAGGGGTCCTGAGACCTGACAGGAAGGGGGGATGGAGACCTGAGAGAAGGGGGTGGGAGGGGACCAGAGAGGGAGGGGGAGGGGGTCCTGAGACCACAGAGAGGGAGGGGGGAGGTATCTACACACACTCTCTCACACACACTCTCTCTTTCTCACAGTCAGTGTCTCTCTCACTCTTATACACTGTCTACCACACACTCTATATCTCACACTGTATCTCATTCACTCTCTATCCAGCTTATTTTCGAAAGAGAAAAACGCCTATAGTGCGATCTAAATCGAGAGATAGACGTTTGTCTCGCAAAGGTGCCCAAATTGGTATAATCGAAAGCCGATTTGGGGCATTTCCGACTGCACTCGCGGAACGAATAAAGTTGACGGGGGCGTGTCGGAGGCGTGGTGGAGGCGGAACTGGGGCGTGGTTATCAGCCGAGGAGAGATGGGCGCCTTTAGCTGATAATCGAAAAAAAAGGCGTTTTTACCGCAATTTTGGGTCACTTTTTTTGGACCCTTATTTTCACGAACAAGTCCCAAAAAAGTGCTCCAACTGCCCGGTCTCCCCCAGTGGTCACTAACCCCCTCCCACCAAAAAAACCCCACTTTAAAATCTTTTTTTCCAGCCTGTATGCCAGCCTCAAATGCCGTACCCACCTCCATGACAGCAGAATGTGTTCGATCATGTCACAGCCTTTCCCTGGGTCAGATGTGGCTCTCGGGTGCAGTACAGGGTCACATCAGCATTGCATTGTGGTGGGTGTAGGGTATTGGGCTCCGTGATTTCATTAGTTTGTGTTACAGTCTCACGATGTTGGTAGTTGGTAGGCTCTTCTCCCATGGTGCTTTTCCCCCTGCCTACTGGGTCAGAGTGTGCCCTGTTGTGTTTCCTGTTGTAGTCCATGCGGTAGTGGCCGTTTTTGTAAGCCAGTTTTAGTTCCCTTTCCTGTGTTAGCCACGTTAGAGAACTTAGTTCTTCCCTTGAATGTGGCTGAAAGAGGGCATTGTACAGCATTCTGCCAGCTTTGACCTACTACTCATCTCAGTACCAGGGAGACTCGTTGCCAGTGGGGCACAACCTCTGAGCTGCAGTTAACTGTGAGTAAATGCAGTTATTCCAATAAAGGACGTTTTCTGAGAGATTAGTCTTCAGGTGTCAACTGGTGTGCCAAGGTTATATAGCAGCAACCAGTCCTAGAGGCCTGCGTGTATGCAGGTCCCTGGAGCACTTTTAGTGGGTACCGCAGTGCACTTCAGCCAGGTGGCCCCAGGCCCATCCCCCCCACCTGTAACACTTGTGCTGGTAAATGGGAGGCCTCCAAAACCCACTGTACCCACATGTAGGTGCCCCCCTCGCCCCTAAGAGCTATGGTAGTGTTGTACATTTGTGGGTTTTGGGGGAGGGGGGTTGGGTGTTCAGCACCCTTGGTAAGGGAGCTATGCATGTGGGAGCTTTTTCTGAAGTCCACCGCACTGACCTAGGGTGCCCAGTTGGTGTCCTGGCATATCAGGGGGCCAAGTGTACTTCGAATCATGGCCCCTCCCACGACCAAATGGCTCGGATTAGGACGTTTTTGAGCTGGGCGTTTTTAGTTTCCATTATCGCTAAAAAAAACAAACGCCCAGCTCAAAAACGTCCATTTTTTTGAAAATATGGTTCGGCCCGCCCCTTCACGGACCCGTTATCGGAGATAAACGCCCATGGAGATAGGCGTTTCCGTTCGATTATGCCCCTCCACGTGTCACACAGTCACTCTCAAACACTCTCTCGATCTCACAGAGAGTCTGTGTATCGCACATTACTCTCTCACACTCTGTCTCACACACACACTCTCTCACACACACTGTATCTGTGTGAAACACACTCTCACTGTGGCTCACATACGCACTCGCACACACTCTCATTCTCACACACACACTCTCTCACAGACACACTCGCACCCACACTCACTCTCTCTCTCTCTGTCACACACACACACTCACACATTCACTCTCTCTCTCTCACACGGTCCCTCTCTGAAACATACACACTCTGAGGAAAACCTTGCTAGCGCCCGTTTCATTTGTGTCAGAAACGGGCCTTTTTTACTAGTGATTTAATAAAAAGAACTATAACTTAATACACCCTCCCTCAAATTTCTATAAAGGGCGCCTTAAGTTGTGTGCGCCAATTTGGTTAATTGATTAACAAGCCAATCAGTGCTGATAATTGGTAGTTAACAACCAATTAGCAGTAACAATGAACGCGGACAGATCACCACCATGGATACCTGAATGTGGAGTCCCCCAGGGATCCCCTCTATCACCAACATTGTTCAACCTAATGATGATACCTTTAGCCAAACTACTAGCCAATCAAAACCTCAACCCCTACATTTATGCAGATGACGTCACAGTTCACATCCCATTCAAACAAGATCTAAATGAAATTACCAACGAGATCAACCAAAGCCTCCAAATAATGCACACCTGGGCAGATGCATTCCAATTAAAACTTAACGCAGAAAAAACACAATGTCTTGTACTCACCTCACAACATAACACAAAAAACTTCAACGCCATAAACACACTATACTGTTCTCTTCCGGTCTCACAAAACTTGAAAATTCTTGGAGTCACCATTGACCGAAACCTCACTCTTGATACCCACGTGAAAAACACGATGAAAAAGATACACCATGTGGAAACTTAAAATAGTAAAACCTTTCTTCCCGAGATACATCTTCCGTACCCTGGTACAGTCAATGGTAATAAGCCATCTGGACTACTGCAATGCACTATACGCCGGGTGCAAAGAACAGACAATCAAAAAACTCCAAACTGCCCAGAATACAGCCGCCAGACTCATATTTGGAAAAACCAAATATGAAAGCGCAAAACCCCTAAGAGAGAAACTTCACTGGCTTCCACTTAAGGAACGCATTGCGTTCAAGATCTGCACGATTGTACACAAAATCATTCATTCAGACACCCCAATCTACATGCTAAACTTCGTGGACCTACCTCCCAGAAACGCCACAAGATCATCCCGTAAATTTCTCAACCTGCACTACCCCAGCTGCAAAGGACTTAAATACAAGCTGATGCACGCCACTACCTTCTCTTACAAGAGCATGCAGATGTGGAATGCATTACCTACAGACCTGAAAGCAATCAAAGAAACATCTATCTTTCAAAAATCTCTGAAAACATTCTTCTTCAACAAGGCCTACAATGAGAACCTATAACCTCACTAAGTCCACTCAACTATGAACGCACACCTTCTATAACTACCCTAACAACTCTCTTCCTTCTTCCCTGTCCCCTTCCTTAATCGCTACACATTACTAACTGTATCTGATATCCTCTTATGACAATGTTATCAAATCTATGTAAGCCACATTGAGCCTGCAAATACTACTACTACTACAATAGGTGGGGGAATGTGGGATACAAATGCAATAAATAATAATAATAAATAATTTACATGTACAATTTTCTAGGCTTATTCTAAAATATAGAACACATAAATTCTAATGCACGCAGCTGAAAAGGGGGCATGGCCATGGGCGTGGAATGGGCAGGATATCGGTGTTTCAAAAAACTATGCACACTATTATGGAATACACCCGATCTCCACCTAAGCTAGGCGCAGGCTTTTAAGCATGGTTTTAGGTGGCCTAAATGTGTGCACCTAAATTTTAGTTGTAAGAATGGCATGTGAGCATATTCCATAAACTGCGCCTAACTTTAGGCATAGTTTATAGAATCACGCCAATCGCATGGTTTTTCAGTGCCAATACTTAAAGCACCATTTATAGAGTTTGGCCCCCTAACTGCCAGATTCTATATCTCATGCCTTCATTTCCGTGTGGAAATTCATGCGTATTCTACAACAATGCACATAACTTAATTGGTTGACTAGCTAATCAGCGCTGTCAATTGGATGTTAAGAAGCAATTATCAGCACTAATTGGCATAAATTTGAATTTCCGTGCACTACTGTCAATGCGTATTCTGTAATGTTGTGCACTTAAATTCTAAGTCACATGGTTGAAAATTGGGTGTGGAATAGTCAGGACATGGACATTTTCCACTTGGGATTTACACAAGGTTTTAGTTACTGTAACTGACCATGACTAAGTTTAGTCGTGTAGACTCTTGGTCAGTGTATTCTATATACCGCATGGAAATTTAAACCTATTCTTGATATGTAGGCATACATTAGAGAATACATCTAGGTGTATTTTTTTTTCTGCATGGAATTTTCAGGCACCTTATGTAGAATCTAGCTCTTAGAGTGTATTAAGTTGTAGTTTTCTTGTTAAATCATATTATTTGATGGACTTTTATGTTTTCATTTTACAGTTTTATGTTAAGCCCCTGATGCAGTCCTTGATAGGGAGAAACATGGTCATGTTGGTTGGTTAGAAGAAAATTATGTGCTGTTTTTATATATCTGCATTGAACAAATATTATTTCATTTTTCTTCATGGTTCTGCTCCTCTTTTGCTGTTCTATATATTGTAAACCACTTGTCTGTGTGCTTTTTGGGATTACTTGTTCGAAGTACCTGAAATGGATGCTTTTAACAGACAGGGGTACCAATTTTTTGTCACGTACTCTGAAACAGGTATGGGAGGCATTTGGGATCCAGCACATACGTACAGCGGCCTACCACCCCCAGACAATGGGTTGGTGGAGCGCTTCAATAAGACCCTGAAAATGCTGTTAAGAAAGGGACTTGGAATCCATCATGAACAGTGGGATTTGTTAATTCCTTTTGTGTTGTATGTGTGTCGGGAAAGTGTGCAAGCCTCCCTAAAGGTCTCTCCATTTGAGTTGATGCATGGGAGAGTACCCAGGGGAGGGCTGTATATTTTAAAAGAGCAGTGGGTGCCACCCGAGGAGCAGGATAAGGACGTTAATAGGTATTTGGTGGATCTAAAGGAGCGCTTGAGGAGGGTACAGGAGGGGGCGCAGCAGCAGGTAGCCAGAAGCCAGGTCACCCAAAAGACCTATTATGATAGGAAGAGTGCTAATCGGACATTTCAGGTGGGGCAAAAAGTACTGGTATTGATATCTGACTCACCACATAAATTCACAAGCCAGTGGAAAGGGCCTGTAACGATAGAGAAACAGTTAGGTCCCACCACCTATGCTGTGAGACATGAGCAAGGCCGGATACAAACGTATCATGTGAACGTTCTGAAGCCCTGGCGGGAGAGAAAGGGGTTATGGAGTCGGGGGATACAGGAAGGGGAAACACATAGTAACATAGTAGATGACGGCAGAAAAAGACCTGCATGGTCCATCCAGTCTGCCCAAGACAAACTCATATGTGTATACCTTACCTTGAATTTGTACCTGTCCTTTTCAGGGCACAGACCGTATAAGTCTGCCCAGCAGTATTTCCCGCCTCCCAACCAAGAAGACCTGGGGCCCCAGATTACAGAGTTCTCACAGAGGGGGGAACCCCAGATAGATCCAGGCCTTAGTGAACCCCAGCAGCGGGATCTGCGGGCACTCCTAGATGAGTTTCAGGATGTGTTGACCGCTCGTCCCGGGGAGACCACTCTCATAACTCATGATATTATATCATAGCCAGGGAGAGTAGTGAGGCAGCGGCCCTATCGTCTCTCCCCTCCCAAGCGGCAGGAGGTGGTCTGGCAGGTTAAGGAGATGGTATCCTTTGGGGTAATCGAGGAGTCATTCAGTCCCTGGTCAAGCCCAGTGGTGCTCGTACCAAAAGCTGATGGTACCTGGCGGTTCTGCATTGACTTCTGCCAAGTCAATGCCCTGTCCACCCCGGATGCTTACCCAATGCCCCGCATTGAGGAATTACTGGATCGTATGGGAACCGCCAGGTAGCTGTCTACCCTGGACTTGACCAAGGGCTATTGGCAGATAACCCTGACGGAGGGAGCACGGCCAAAAACTGCTTTTGCTACCCCAGTAGGACTTTATCAGTTTAAAAGAATGCCCTTCGGGTTGCACTCAGCAGCTGCGTCCTGCCAACGGTTGTTGGATCGAATATTACGTCCGCATCAGGAGTATGCGGCAACATACTTGGATAATGTGGTCATCCATAGTGAGGACTGGGACACCCATGTAGTCCGGCTCAGAGGGGTACTGGATACGTTCCGACAGGCAGGTTTAACCTTAAACCCCCAGAAATGTCATTTCGGCCAGCGACGCGTGAAATATTTGGGGTACTTGGTGGGGGACAGACATATCACTCCCTTGTGTGATAAAGTGGCTAGCATTAGGGAGTTTCCGCGTCCGGGGAATAAGAAAGGGTTAAGGCGATTTTTGGGCATAGTGGGCTACTATCGGAGGTTTATTCCCCATTTCGCCTCAATAGCAGCCCCTTTAACAGATAAGTTGAAAAATAAGAGCCCTAACACTCTTCAGTGGGATGGGGAAAGTCAAGAGGCCTTTGATAAGTTAAGGTCGATATTGTGTCAGGAGCCCGTACTTAGGGCAGTGGACTTTGATAAAACCTTCGTGCTCCAGGTGGACGCCTCTGGGGTGGGGTTGGGGGCAGTGTTATCCCAGCTACATGAGGGACAAGAGCATCCTCTCCTGTACCTGAGTCGCAAGTTATTACCGCATGAGACGAGGTATTCCACCATTGAGAGGGAATGTTTGGCCATCAAGTGGGCCATACAGGCCTGTCACTTCTATTTGGATGGCCGAGCATTTACGTTGGTGACTGACCATGCTCCTCTCAAATGGTTGGGACATATGAAGAACAACAATGCCCGTCTTACCCGGTGGTACCTGGCCCTGCAACCCTACCGCTTCCGAGTGGAGCACCGGGCGGGTCGGCTGTTAACCAATGCCGATGTCCTGTCACGGATTGCTAGTGAAGAAATAGAAATCCCTAGCAATCAGTTGAGGATGGGGATATGTGAGAGTGCAGGTGAAAGGGGATCCGGGAAGGCGCGAAGAAAGGGGGTACAGGGAGCTGGGGAATCCCAACGGGGCAGATTTCATGTGCACAACACCCACATTCAGAAAGCTGGGCTACCGGAGGCAGCGAGGTTGGCTGGGTTAAGGAAGAAGGGGAGGAACTACCAGTCCCAGAATCCTTCTCTTCCCCACCCGGCTGTGCAAGAGTTAGGGGAGGAGATAGAAGATTGGGAAATGGTCTCTGAGGAAGGTGATGAGGGCCAGCTGGAGAGATGGGGGGCGGGGGAAGTTGGAGAGGAGGATAAAATGGAGATTACTGAAGGGCTAGGGGAGGAACAGATGGAGATTGGAGCCCTAGCTCAAACCCAAAAAGCTGCTGTAAGAGGGTGGCTAGCTGTACCTTGGAGAGACTGGTGGAAGACCGGAGGAGAGAGGCTAAGGCACTGGGGGAACTCTCTACTAAAGAGGAAACAGGTGCAGTCTGTGGGAGAGAAAGAGAGCTGGGCACAATTGAAACCCCAGCCTGAACCAGGCGGGAAGAAAGCTATGTAACCGTGCTGTAAGAAGGTGCAAGAAAGACTGTGTAGACTGTTGCATACTTAAAAGGTCTGGGCTGCAACCTACTAAGCTATTGGGTTTTTCCCTCTGATAATGTACTGTTCCCTAAGTGACGTAATCTGAGCTAAAGTGAAGTGAAGTTATATGGACTGTTTTGAACCTGAATTTGAAGTTATATGGACTGTTTTGAACTTGAATTTGACTGTGTTGAACCTGAATTGTGCTCTAGGCTGCTGGCCTAAACAACCTGGAGTGAAGGATGTTTTGTTTGATTTGAAGCAAAAAAATAAAACCTCTTACTTATAAACATTGGGCTTTGAATGTGCCTCTGTGAAAGGAACGGAGGGAGGAGGAAGTCCTGGGAGTTCGCAGGGCCTGGAGCCAAGGCTCAGAGGAGCCAGATTGCTGTGGAGTGAAGGCAACAGTCATGTGGAGGAGGAGGCAACTAAGCAGGATTGAGCCTGGGTGGGTCCTGGATGGGTGACCCAGCTATAATATGCATTGAAGAGGAGCCTGCTCAGAGTGTCCTAGTGCAGGAGACCCTGGAAAGGTAAATGGAAGCTTGGCCACTGTTTGAAAATCAGGATACTGGGCTAGATGGACCATTGGTCTGATCCAGCATGTCTACTCTTATATTCTTATGTTATATTCAGTCCCTTGTTCATATTGGGGTCAGATGACTGCTGGGGTGTGCAGAAGCAGGATTCATGATCGCCTGCTCAAAGTAGAAAGCAATGCATATCCTTTCCCATTTAAAAGTTACCCTGCTAATGGCCAAAATGGTCATTTTAGAATGTCAGCTCCTTCCAACTATGAGCAAATCACATAGCCCTCCATTTCCCCAGATACAAAAGAAGAAATATATATATAATCTCACCCCCTTTCCTAACTAGCCCCCAAGTGTTACTGTATTGTTTTCCCATTGAGTGGAGGATGTCTCAGAAACCTATTCAATACACAAAGTCATTCCAATAAAAATATGTCACCAAAAATTTTATTATTGACCACTATTATCTTCTTAATTTTATATTCAAACTGTGTAAAATATCTAATTTTATCTATAATATAACATATGTGAAATTTAGGATGGTCTCAACCAATGATGTAGTTTCTGTGTAAAAAAAAAAAGACATTCAACTTCGACTTCCCAACAAAAGATAAAAATATTTAAATTAATCCATCCTTTAAACAAATATTAATAATTCTTGTATTTTGATAAGCATTCTCTGCTGTTCCTTTCAGGTCTCAACAGAATAACTAAAGAGTAATGAACAATGAGCTTATTGGAGATGAATTCATGCATTATCTTTTAGAAGAGCAAAAGAGGAGCAGACCCACATAGAAAAATGAAATAATATTTATTTAATGCAGATACATAAAAACAGCATACAATTTTCCTCTAACCGCCCAACATGGCCATATTTCACCCTAACAAGAGCTGCGACAGGGGGTTAACATAAAACTGTATAATGAATACATAAAATGCCATCAGATAATATCCTATATAATAATTTGCACCATGAACGTTCCATGAAGCTGCCTGGGCCCGTGCCTCCATTCTGATTGGCTGTGCCTAGGACTGAAGCCTCGGATGACGTCATCCAAAGATCCCAAGCAACAGCAGTGCGGGCCCGGCTCAAGGCTCATTGAACGTTCATCTTGCATTCCCAACGTTCCAATGTCTCTGGCTACATTCGTAACATTGGAACGTTGGAGGAGCAGTTTCAGCCCTTCACCACGCCCCCCCCCCGAGGTCGCCGCCCCTCACCCCTTACCCCTCCCCCCAGGGTGTGAGTGATACATGCAGAGAGTCTGCATGTATCACACACATACTCTCTCACACTCTATGTGTCTCATATACGCACTCTCTCTCACACACACTGTATCTGTGTGAAACACACTTCACTGTGGCTCACATACACACTCGCACACACTCTCATTCTCACACACACACTCTCTCACAGATACACTCGCACCCACACTCACTCTCTCTCTGTCACACACAGACGCTCACACATTCACTCTCTCTCTCTCTCACACAGTCACTCTCTCAAACACACACACTCCGAGGAAAACCTTGCTAGCGCCCGTTTCATTTGTGTCAGAAACGGGCCTTTTTTTCTAGTGATTTAATAAAAAGAACTATAACTTAATACACCCTCCCTCAAATTTCTATAAAGGGCGCCTTAAGTTGTTTGCTCCAATTTGGTTAATTGATTAACAAGCCAATCAGTGCTGATAATTGGTAGTTAACAACCAATTAGCAGTTAGTTAGAATTTACATGTACAATTTTCTAGACTTATTCTAAAATATAGAATACATAAATTCTAATGCACGCAGCTGAAAAGGGGGCATGGCCATGGGCGTGGAATGGGCAGGATGTGGGTGTTTCAAAAAACTATGCACACTATTATGGAATACACCCGATCACCACCTATGCTAGGCGCAGGCTTTTAGGCATGGTTTTAGGTGGCCTAAATGTGTGCACCTAAATTTTAGTTGTAAGAATGGCACGTGAGCATATTCCATAAACTATGCCTAACTTTAGGCATAGTTTATAGAATCACACCAATCGCATGGTTTTTCAGTGCCAATACTTAAAGCACCATTTATAGAGTTTGGCCCCCTAATTGCCAGATTCTATATCTCATGCCTTAATTTCCGTGTAGTAATTGATGCGTATTCTATAACAATGTACATAACTTAATTGGTTAACTAGCTAATCAGCGCTGTCATTGGATGTTAAGAAGCAATTATCAGCACTAATTGGCATAAATTTGAATTTCCGTGCACTACTGTCAATGCGTATTCTGTAATGTTGTGCACTTAAATTCTAAGTCACATGGTTGAAAATTGGGTGTGGAATAGTCAGGACATGGACATTTTCCACTTGGGATTTACACAAGGTTTTAGTTACTGTAACTGACCGTGACTAAGTTTAGTCGCGAAGACTCTTGGTCAGTGTATTCTATATACCGCATGGAAATTTAAACCTATTCTTGATATGTAGGCATACATTAGAGAATACGCCTAGGTGTATTTTTTTTCTGCATGGAATTTTCAGTCACCTTATGTAGAATCTAGCTCTTAGAGTGTATTAAGTTGTAGTTTTCTTGTTAAATCATATTATTTGATGGACTTTTATGTTTTCATTGTACAGTTTTATGTTAAGCCCCTGATGCAGTCTTTGATAGGGTGAAACATGGTCATGTTGGTTGGTTAGAAGAAAATTATGTGCTGTTTTTATATATCTGCATTGAACAAATATTATTTCATTTTTCTTCATGGTTCTGCTCCTCTTTTGCTATTCTATATATTGCAAACCACTTGTCTGTGTGCTTTTTGGGATTACTTGTTAGAAGTACCTGAAATGGATGCTTTTAAAGGATTCCATACATCTTATCCTATCAGGTTGTGATTAGTTTTGCTGGCAGTATCCAGCTCATATTTTTGGATTAGACATAAGGTATTCCACTAG
Source organism: Microcaecilia unicolor (assembly GCF_901765095.1). Lineage (NCBI taxonomy): Eukaryota > Metazoa > Chordata > Amphibia > Gymnophiona > Siphonopidae > Microcaecilia > Microcaecilia unicolor. The sequence continues at coordinate 235,982,308 of NC_044033.1, forward strand.
GCCATGTGAAGACCCATTTTATATAGAATACTGAGAGTGTAATTTAGATATCCAGATCAGGATGTCTCAATTCTGGTGATGTTTTGGAAAAAGCAGGAATGGATACATATTTGCTAGCCCAGTTTGGTCTTCAATAAAGGCATTTAAAAAGGAGATAGAGCAGCTTTTAAACTAGAAACAGGGGGAAGGCTGACAGTCGCTCAAAAGCACATGGTTCGGGATAAGGTATCTTTCAAAGACATTACCGAAACAGGGAAGATAGGGTATCCTGATATTGAGGTTGCAAAAGAGACCATAGTAGATCATTAGGGGCATAATCAAATGTTGCTGGCGATCTATTTTGACGGCGGCGCAACAGCTGGCAGGAACCGTATTATCGAAAAAAATGGCCGGCCATCTTTTTTTTCGATAATACGGTTTAGCCCGGCCAAATGCCAGAGTTCACCGGGTTTGAGATCGCCGGTTTTGATTTTCAGTGATAATGGAAAAAATGCAGGCCATCTCAAACCCGCGAAATGCAAGGTATTTGGTTGTGGGAGGAGCCGGCATTTGTAGTGCATTGGTCCCCCTGACATGCCAGGACACCAACCGGGCACCCTAGGGGGCACTTCTAAAAATTTAAAAACAAAATACAAATAGCTCCCAGGTGCATAGCTCCCTTACCTTGGGTGGGGAGCCCCCCAAATCCCCCCACAAACCCACTCCCCACAACTCTACACCATTACCATAGCCCTTATGGCTGAAGGGGGGCACCTACATGTGGGTACAGTGGGTTTGGGGGGGGGGGTTGGAGGGCTCAACACTTAGCACCACAAGTTTAACAAGTAGGGGGGGGGGGGGAATGGACCTGGGTCTGCCTGCCTGGAGTGCACTGCACCCATTAAAAACTGCTCCAGGGACCTGCATACTGCTGTCAGGGAGCTGGGTATGACATTTCAGGCTGGCATAGAGGCTGGCAAAAAAGTGTTTTATTTTTATTTTTTTAGTGTGGGAGGGGGTTGGTGATCACTGGGGGACTACGGGGAGGTCATCCTCCATTCCCTTCGGTGGTCATCTAGTCAAATGGGGCACCTTTTTGAAGCTTGGTCGTGAAAATTAAAGGACCAAGTAAACCCGGCGAAATACTGCTTAATGCCGCTTTTTTTTTCCATTATCCGCAAAAGCCGGCCATCTGGTAGCCATGCCCATGCCTGCCCATGTCCCGCCTTCGCTACACCACCAACATGCCCCCTTGAACTTTCGCCAGCGAGGCAACGGGAAAGCGGCGATGCTGTCAAAAAAGCCACTTTCCATTATACCGATTTTGCCGCTTTTGAGAGATCGCCGGCCATCTCCCGATTTATGTCGGGAAATGGCCAGCGATCACTTTCGAAAATAAGCCTGCAGGTGTCCTTAAATAAAAATTAAAAGGAGACAAAAGATTGCAAATTAATACTGTCAAGTACTGAGTATGATGTAAATAGGAACAACAAACATAGTTTGAAATGTCTATATGCGAATGCCATGAGCCTAAGAAATAAGATGGGAGAGTTAGAATATATTGCACTAAATAAAAAATTAGATATAATAGGCATCTCTGAGACTTGGTCTAAGAAGGATAACCAGTGGGACACTGTCATACCGGGGTACAAATTATATCGTAGTGATAGCGTGGATCGAATTGATGGAGGGGTAGCATTGTATATTAAGGAGAGCCTTGAATCAAATAGATTGAAAATTCTGCAGGAAACAAAACACTTCTTGGAATCACTGTGGATTGAAATTCCATGTGTAAAGGGGAAAAGGATAGTGATAGGAGTGTACTACTGTCCGCCTGCCAGGATGAACAGACAGATGCAGAAATCTTAAAGGAAATTAGGGACTCAAACAAACTGGGCAACACAATAATAATGGGTGATTTCAATTACCCTGATATTGACTGGGTAAATGTAACATCGGGGCATGCTAGGGAGGTAAAATTCCTTGATGAAATCAAGGACTGCTTTATGGAGCAGCTGGTACAGGAGCCAACGAGAGAAGGAAAAATTATAGACCTAGTCCTTAGTGGAGCACATGATCTGGTGCGGGAGGTAAAGGTGCTGGGGCCGCTTGATAACATTGATCATAATATGATTGGATTTGATATTAGCTTTGAAGTATACTTAGGAAATCAAATACGTTAGCGTTTAACTTTAAAAAAGGAGACTATGATAAAATGAAAAAAACGGTGAAAAAAAAAACTTAGAGGAGTGGCTGCGAGGGTCAAAAATGTACATCAGGCATGGATGCTGTTCAAAAACACCATCCTGGAAGCCCAGGCCAAATATATTCCATGTATTAAAAAGGGAGGACGGAAGACCAAACGACAGCCGGTGTGGTTAAAAAGTGAGGTGAAGGAAGCTATTAGAGATAATAGAAAATCCTTCAGAAAATAGAAGAAGGAACTGACTGAAAATAATAAGAAACAGCATAAGGAATGTCAAGCCAAATGCAAAGCGCTGATAAAGAGAAATGGAAATGGGATTTGATATACTGCCTTTCTGTAGTATTTTGCAACTACATTCAAAGCAGTTTACATATATACAGGTACTTATTTTGTACCTGGGGCAATGAAGGGTTAAGTGACTTGCCCACAGTCACAAGGAGCTGCAGTGGGAATCGAACCCAGTTCCCCAGGATCAAAGTCCGCTGCACTAACCACTAGGCTGGACTTCGAAAAAAAGATTGCATTGGAGCAAAAACAAATAGTAAAAAGTTTTTAGGTATATTAAAAACAGGCAAAAGAATCAGTTAGACCGCTAGATGACCGAGGAGTAAAAGGGGTGATCGGGGAAGACAAAGCCGTAGCAGAGAGATTAAATGAATTCTTTGCTTTGGTCTTCACCGAGGAAGATTTGGGTGGGATACCAGTGCCGGAAATGGTATTCGAAGCTGACGAGTCAGAGAAACTTAATGAATTCTCTGTAAACCTGGAGGATGTACTGGGGCAATTCTACAAACTGAAGAGTAGTAAATCTCCTGGACCGGATGGTATTCATCCCAGATTACTGATAGAATTTAAAAATGAACTTGCGGAGCTATTGTTAGTAATATGTAATCTATCCTTAAAATCGAGCATGGTACCAGAAGATTGGAGGGTGGCCAATGTAATGCCGATTTTTAAAAAAGGTTCCAGGGGAGATCCAGGAAATTCCAGGAAATTATAGACCGGTGAGTCTGACGTCGGTGCGAGGCAAAATGGTAGAGACTATTATAAAGAACAAAATTACAGAGCATATTCAAAAGCATGGATTAATGAGACGTGAAAGTCAACACGGATTTAGTGAAGGGAAATCTTGCCTCACCAATCTACTACATTTCTTTAAAGGGGTGAACAAACGTGGATAAAGGTGAGCCAGTTGATATTGTGTATTTGGATTTTCAGAAGGCATTTGACAAAGTACCTCATGAAAGACTTCAGAGGAAATTGGAGAGTCATGGGATAGGAGATAGTGTTCTATTATGGATTAAAAACTGGTTAAAAGATAGAAAACAAAGAGTAGGGTTAAATGGTCAGTATTCTCAATGGAGAAGGGTAGTTAGTGGGGTTCCCCAGGGGTCTGTGCTGGGACCGCTGTTTTTTAACATATTTATTTAGTGAGGTAATTAAATTTGTTGATGACACAAAGTTATTCAAAGTCGTTAAATCACGGGAGGATTGTGAAAAATTACAAGAGGACCTTACGAGACTGGGCATCTAAATGTCAGATGACGTTTAATGTGAGCAAGTGCAAAGTGATGCATGTGGGAAAGAGGAACCTGAATTATAGCTAAGTCATGCAAGGCTCCACGTTAGGAGTCACAGACCAAGAAAGGGATTTAGGTGTCGTCGTCGATGATACGTTGAAACCTTCTGCTCAGTGTGCTGCTGGGGCTAAAAAAGCAAATAGAATGTTAGGTATTATTAGGAAAGGAATGGAAAACAAAAATGAGGAAGTTATAATGCCTTTGTATCGCTCCATGGTGCGACCGCACCTTAAATATTGTGTTCAATTCTGGTCGCCGCATCTAAAAAAAGATATAGTGGAATTAGAAAAGGTACAGAGAAGGGTGATGAAAATGATAAAGGGGATGGGATGACTGCCCTATGAGGAAAGGCTACAGCAGCTAGGGCTCTTCAGCTTGGAGAAAAGGCATGTGAGAAGAGATATGAGAAAAGTCTATAAAATAATGAGTGGAGTTGAACGGGTAGATGTGAAGCGTCTGTTTACGCTTTCCAAAAATACTAGGACTAGGGGGCATGCGATGAAGCTACAATGTAGTAAACTTAAAAAGAATCGGAGAAAATTGTGCTTCACTTAATGTGTAATTAAACTCTGGAATTCGTTGCCAGAGAATGTGGTAAAGGCGGTTAGCTTAGCAGAGTTTTAAAAAGGTTTGGATGGCTTCCTAAAGGTAAAGTCCATAGACCATTATTAAATAGACTTGGGGAAAATCTATTTCTGGAATAAGCAGTATAGAATGTTTTGTACTTTTTGGGGATCTTGCCAGGTATTTGTGACCTGGATTGACCACTGTTGGAAACAGGATGCTGGGCTTGATGGACCGTTGGTCTGTCCCAGTATGGCAATACTTATGTACTTGTGAATATAGGCCTGATAGTGACTAAAGAGTGCCCATGAGCATGGCACATTAAAATATGAATTCACTCACCAGTTTGGTTGGAGACCTCTCCCTCTGGACAGGGGATACAGTCATAGCAGCAGAGAGGCTCTCCTTCCCTAGTTAATTTCCTGAAACCAGGAAGGCAACTCAGGCTGCATCTGGACTCTGGAGGTATCTGAAGATTGAGAAAAAATCTGAATAACTTGACATAATACTGGATAATGGCTTTGCAAATGCAGTGTTACTTTTCTGTCTAAATATGAGCCAGTTTTCCCATTTAGTTTTTGAGCTCTTTACCAAGCTATTTGGTAGAATATAGCGGTCAGTATGTGCTCTATTTTGACTGGAAATATAAATAATATGAAATAAGTTTGACCTGGAATCAGTCATTCAGGCTGATTGGGAAATTATCCCTTACTCGTAAGACTTGCGCTGTGAGAAAAGGACTTTTAGTTGATGTCTTTGTTGCCTTCTTTTCTACCTCTAACACTGAAAATTTACCTAATGGATCTGCTCACCATTGTTTGCTTACTCTTTAATCATTTAGCTATCACCTTTATCCAGAGTGAGTTTCATTCAGGTACATAAGGTGTTTGTTGTTTAAAGTTGTTGCCTTGTGAAATGGATATATTATGGCCATTTAAGGCTTCATATAACCCAAGTTTATCTTAATATCTGAAGGATGCAGCAAGGTTGTTTCAGGAACAGGGTCTAATGTTACACAAATAGCAACACCATTCTGCTACTGTCTAGATAACATATCCATTGATATGAAATTACACTGCAGACATAGCAAGTCTAACTTTATATTATTAACTTATCTATATAAAGTTAGGCCGTCATATTCAGCAAGCTAAATTATATAGTGATATGACAATAATACACCATTTTTGCATAAACTTCACTGGCTACCAGTCCAACACAAGGCCAAATTTAAAACTCTGATCTTCAGGACCCTTAAAAGAAATCGCCCGGAGCACTTGCAGAACAGGATCTTCCTCTATACTCCTCCAAGGTCATCCCAAGGGGTATCCCTAACCACACCCTCTCCAAGGGATCACATGATGTGACTCCTGCAAGTGAGCCTTCTCCACTCTGAAAGGCTTTGCTTCAAGGAGCAGGTAAAAAGTTGGTGTTTCAACCAGGCCTTTAATGGAAGAAGCAACTAACTTTCTAGTCACTGTTTTGCCACTCCAACCCTTGCTATGATAATATTAAAGCACTTTCTGACCTCATTTGTCACTTTCTCTAAATTGGTATCTTATTTTCTTAGTCCTGTTACTCTATCTTAGTAGCCTATTGGTTAGTGCAGTGGACTTTGAGCCTGGGGGAGAGTTGTTTGATTCCCACTGCAGCTCCTTGTGATTCTGGGTGAGTTACTGAACCCTCCATTGCTCCTGGTATAAAATAAGTATCTGAATATATGTAAACTGCTTTTAATGTAGTTGCAAAAACCTCAGAAAGGCAGTATATCAAGTCCCATTTCCCTTTCCCTATCTATATGTTCTGTCTTTGCTGACACCCTATCCTATTAAAATGATTTATTGCATATTTTGTTGACTTTGCAATGTAGCTTAGTATTATATCACAAAAGAGAAAGAGAGCAATACTACCAAGTAATCAAAAAAACAAGAAAAAAGCTCTCATAATAGCTGTGGCACAGAAAAAAGTACTTGAATCTATCTCACTATATATATAAGGCTTCACATTGAGAGTCGTAGTGCTCTTCTAACATCGGAGGGGGTTCTCATCACAGACAGAAAAACCCTTGTGTTTCAAAAGGTAAAGGATACTAAAAGAATCCACAGAATCAAAAAAGGAGCGGATCCATATCAAAAGAACTAATAATAACAAGTTGAAATTAACTTTTAAGCATGCAGGTATAGATAAAGAAGTGTCATGGGTTCCAAACACACCGACTCAGGCCTCAGTTTCACAAAACATCGCTGTATCAAGGCGTGTATTTACCACAAATTTAGACACAGGTCTGTTTCCTGCTTGTTAGGGGGATAGATTCAAGTACTTTTTTCTGTGCCATAGCTATTATGAGAGCTTTTTTCTTCTTTTTTTGATTACAATATAGCTTAGTATACCATACTTTATATTGTTGTTTGAATATTTTTACTACTGTAATTGTCTATTGCTTATGTTTGGCTTATCTTACTGTACACTACCTTGAGTGAATGCCCTCAAAAAAGTGGTAAATAAATCATAAGTATAAATGTTACTATTGAATATAGCCTGAAAATATGCAGATAAATTAACATATCTTTAAGCAGCCATAGTAACATAGTAAATGAAAATTCAATTAAATTCAAATAAATTCTTGCATACCACTGTTACCCCCTTTCCAGGGTTCAGTGTGGTTTACATTTTAGGTGAGGAAAAAGCAAATATTGTTAATGTGAGGTTTAAGAAACATTAGAGACCATTGGATTAATGCATGAGACCATAGGCGTAGTTTGACTGTTTCCTTTGTGGGGGCAAAGGATGAGGCGGAGCATACTAGCATATTCATTTGCATATATACATATGCAAATGATATGCTAATATGGAGGAAGGAAGGAAGGGAAAAAGAGCTGGCTTTTTTTGGGAATAACCATAATGAATACAGTATGTATGAGATATCAAGCCAGCTCTTTCTCCTTTCCTTCCTTCTTTCCTCCTTACCCAGCACTCCCTCTTCCACTCCAGTAGTATTTCCCCACCCCCTTTCCCATACCATGCCAGTGTTGACCTTAGAAATGCATAAGCTCTATATGTAGATCCTTCAAGAGGTAGTGTGTCATGATTTAGGCTCTACACCCTTTCTGATGTTTTGGTGCCACCTCAGTAAAGCCAACACACAATCTCTCCACTGCAATACACTATACACAAACTTGTGCAAAAACACACTCATAACCTTACTAAACCATAACAGCACTAATTCCAAGGACAGGACGAGCTGCAACCTTATGTGTGAAAAGGCAGAACTGTAATTACACCAGGCTCTAAAACACCAATACACTACCTCGTAAAAAACACATTACACAAGGAACTAGAAAGCAAAAAATATGAAGGCAAAATACTGAACTGGAAAGTTAACTAAAGAAGTCAGACTCAGCATGCAGCAATACCAGAAAAATTGAAACTTACATGCAAAATTTCACAGATACACATTTCAAAAAGCTGACATATTCCAATTAATAAATTCTGAATAAAATACTTTTTTCTACCTTTGTTGTCTGATCATTTAGTTTTTCTATTCGCTTTGGTCCCAGTGTCTTCTGTTTTATGCAGTGTCTTCTTTCCATTTGATATTCCATTTAATAGATTCAAAATAAAATACTTTTTTGTACCTTTGTTGTCTGGACATTTTACTGTTCCATCATGCTGGTTCCCGTTTCCTCTTTTCCTGTCTTTCTGCTAATTCTCCTTCAACTGCTTGCTGTCCATTTGTATTTCCTCTTCTCTCCTGTCTTATTCCATTCCTTCACTACACCTACCTTTGACACATTATTTCTTTTTTAGCTGTTTCCTCTGTTTTTTTTTCTTTGCTGCCTCTCTGTTCACTTAAATTTCACCCTCGTCCTCATCCTTCTCCTTTTTAGTTTTCAGCTATCAAATTCCATTTCCTTCTCTCACCCACTAGCTGCCCCATTCCTCTTCTCAGTCCTTCCTCCAACCTTCCATTTCCTTTCATCTTTAATCAACTCTCCATTACCACATTTCTGCCCCCCCATCACTATCATCCTCTCATTTGTTTCCTTCCCACCTCCCCTTTGGCCTCTCCCAAATAGTTCCACCATTTGTAGCATCTTCCTCCCTCCAACCTTCTAGCCCAGCACGCCTGCTCCCTTTCTCCCCTTGTAGCCTAATATCTCCCTGTCCCTTCCACACACACATCCACACCCCAGTATCTTCCAGCCCCCCTCTCCCTGTGGTCCAGCATTTCTTCCTCTCTCTCTCTCCCCTCCCTCCAATTGTCCAGCATTTCTCCCTCACTCCCTTCTGTCCCTGGATCCACAATCTCCCTCTTTTTCTCTTTCCCCTCTAATGTATATCTATCCCTCCCTCTCATCCATCCCCATGTACAACCTCTCTTCCCTCCTTCTTCTCTCCCACTGCCCACATCACTCTCAGTATCTCCCTTCCTTGCACCCTGGGCCCAACATCTATCTCTTTCGTTCTCTTCCTTCCCCTTTTAGCATCCCTCCCATCCCCATACAGCATCTCTCTCTGTCTCCCTCCCTCCCACTTCCATGTGCCAACATTTCCCCTTTTCTCTTGCTGTCCCTCCCTCCTCCTCCACATCCAGCATTATTTTTCCCTCTCTCTCCCCCATGCATCTCCCCCCACCAACATTCCCCACCTCTCTCGCTCTCCTCTACCTAGCATTACCCCCCCAACAGTGCTCCTGTGACTGTCTCTCCCTGTCTCCCTGCCACCAGCCAGCATGCTGCCTCGGTCTTCCCCGCCGGCGCTGCCTCGGTCCCTGACTCCCTGCAGCATTTTTGTCTTCACCCGTCCTGTACCCGTCGCCATTCATTCTCTCACAGGCAGCCTCGTTCCCGCTCCCCTTTGCCGCGTCCTCCGGCTCTCTCTGATGCACTTCCTGTTAATACCAAGAAATAGAATGTTACAGTAATCCAAGTGAGGTAGGACTAACATTTGGACTAGTAGTGCGAAGGCGTTTTGGTCAAACAATGATCTGACTAGATGTAGGTGTCTCATTTTGAATAGTGTTTTCTTCCATATCTGATTAATATGGGAAGCGAAGGTGAATGAAGAGCCAGGCAAGACCCCCTAGTACTCTGGTTTCAGAATTGACTGTAAAGATTTGACCATTTTGGTCAATAATATTGATGATGGATCTCAAAAAGGAGGAAATATTTTTCACTCAATGAATAATTAAGCTCTGGAGCTCATTGCTGGAGAATATGGTAACTGCAGTTAGTGTATATGAGTTTAAAAAAGGTTTGGACAAGTTCCTGGAGGAAAGGTCCATATTCTGCTATTGAGATAGACATGGATAAAGCCACTACTTGTGGAATGTTGCTACAAATTGGGATTCTGCAAGGTATTCGTGACCTGAATTGACCACTGTTGGAAGCAGGATACTGGGCTACATGGACCATTGGTCTGACCCAGTATGGCTGTTCTTTTTTTTTTTTTAATTTGTATGAAGTCTTTATTAAAAAGAAAAACAAAAAAGGCAACAGTCTACTTGCTACATAAAAGTCTGTTATAAAAAGTAGACCGATACACATATATAAAAACAAAGAAATAATTTATTCAAACCAAGATAAAGTACAATAAATGCATTACACATTCAAAAGTAAAATGGAGAAGGAGATAAGACAAGCCACTTTCCAAACATATAAAAGTGTATAAAACGTTGGATGGAGTTAATCAAATCTAATACTGTATCAGTACATACCTAAAAATCAGGGGTGATCAACATACCCCTTCAAAAAAAGCCTAAAACAAAATTTAAAAGATATACATTAATCCCATCTTGATCAGCCCATGTATCACAAACTCTACATCTCACCAGTCAGCTCAATTAAAATTCTCATCATATCAACAATTGACTATATTTCATGGTGTAAAGCATTCAATTACTCACTGTTATAAATCTTCAAGGTGGTCTATTTGTAGAAGATTTATAACAGTGAGTAATATGATGAGAATTTTTTAGGTATGTATTGATACAGTATTGGATTTGATTAAATCCATCCAACGTTTTATACACTTTTATAGGTTTGGAAACTGGCTTGTCTTATCTCCTCCTCCATTTTACTTTTGAATGTATAATTGTGTAATGCATTTATTGTACTTTATTTTATCATTTGCTGTTATGACTTTTTATATATATATATATATATATATATATATATATATATATATATATATGTACATAGCTTGAGATGATGTTATCACTATTTTTGTGTTTTTATTTGTAGTTTTACCCCTGACGCAGCCTGAGGGCGAAACGTGGCCACGTCGGGTACTGCTTTTATCTTGGTTTGAATAAATTATTTCTTTGTTTTTATATATGTGAAGTCTTTATTAAACAATTGTCAAGACATCTTCACAGAGTACAGCAAACCAGAACATATATGCAATAACATATCTAGCCAACACTACTACTACTACTACTACTACTTAACATTTCTAGAGCGCTACTAGGGTTACGCAGCGCTGTACAATTTAACAAAGAGAGACAGTCCCTGCTCAAAGAGCTTACAATCTAATAGACAAGTGAACGGTCGGTCCGATAGGGGCAGTCAAATTGGGGCAAAACTTCCAGGAGTGCCATACCCCCACAGAATACCACAGTATTTTTTCTTGAAGTAAAACAAAGTAAGTGCAACTTCAAAGTGTTTTAACAGTTTTCATGTACCCATCCCCCCTAATCCTACCCCTCTCCCCCAACCCACGTAAATCCACAACTGCACAGGATCCAACTACACCACACATCAACTCAGCAAGCACAGTACTTCAAAAAGGGGTTCCAAATAGCCTCCCATTTGGCTAGAGTGTGACATTTGATTGCCCAAAGTCTTTCCATCTCACAAATGTACCATAGTTTGTTTAACCATTTAGTAATAGGAGGGACTGAAGGTTGCTTCCAGTTCACAGCTAATATCACACGAGCCGCAGACATCGCATGTCTCACTAGTAAGGATTGGGACTTGTTTAGGCCCGGGGGCTGTTTGCAAAACAAAAAATAAAGCGGAGACCAGCTAAGTGGTCTCTCTATCCATCTCTGTACTCTATATTGTATTCCCTTCCAATAGGCCCTAGCCTTCCCACATGTCCACCAAAGGTGACCCATAGTCCCCTTAGCCCCACATCCCCTCCAGCATGAAGCTGACACTTGAGAATAAATTTGACTAAGGTGTGCTGGCGTCAGGTACCATCTGTACAGCACCTTGATACAATTTTCTTTTATAGGAACAGAGATAGAGACCTTTAGAGAAGCCCGCTCCAGGAGAGACCAGTCATCCTCATTGATTTCAATCCACAACTCCTCATGCCACCTTATACGGTGCGCACAAGCAAGTTTAGCCAATGATCTCAAATATTTATACAAGCCAGAAATCAAGCCCTTTGTGCCCCTAGAATCCTCACAAAAATCTTCCAAATAAGGATTTTCTATAAGTATCTGGGTCTTAATTGTGGGAGAGGATAAAAAATGTCTCAGCTGAGTATAGGCATAGAACTCCTGTGGCAAAATGGAGAACTCTTTCGCCATAATGTTGAACTATTTAAGGGCATCTCCCTCGTACAATTGACCCTAACTTGTAAGACCCAGCGAAGCTCATCGGGCAAAAAGCCCCTGACCCATGCCCGGAGGAGTCATTGGGTTCATCCAAATAGGTGATAGCACCATTTCGGGCTTAGAAAACATGACATCTCAGTAATATAAGGTGGTTGAAATCGAGGGGCAAATGCGCAAAGGAATTCTACAGAACTTCCTAGGGATCCACATGAGCCCACTAAGGAGAGAGAGAGCCACAGCCTCCTGCTCCAGTCTAACCCAAAGTTTCTGATGAGAGTTCTGGTGCCACTCTAGGTCAGAACGGGCCTGGGCCGCCCTATAATACCAAACAACATTAGGCACTCCCAAACCCCCCTTCACCGTATCCTAGTAGAGAAGAGAACGCGGCAATCTAGGCCGTTTATTATGCCAAAAGTACAAGTTTAATCGCCTTCGCATATCAGAAAGAAAGGATCGAGACAATCTCAAGGGAAGGACCTGAAATAAGTACATCAATCGAGGGAGGACATTCATTTTTAAAGTAGCTATATGTTCAAACCAAGACAGACCCATCCGGTCCCAACGATCCAAATCTCTATAAATTTCTTTCAGAAGAGGAGGGTAGTTTGCAGAAAATAAATCAACGAATTGAGGAGTAAGAACTACACCCAAGTATTTCAGTCCTCTGGTAACCCAGCGAAAAGTGAATTTATCTTTAAGAGAAGCCAAAAAGTTTGGAGATATGCCGACTGGCATAACCTCCGATTTACCCATATTGAGTTTAAAACTAGAAACCATAGAGTATTCACTTAAAACTTGTAGCAGGTTGGTGAACGAAATTAAAGGCTTAGAGAAAGCAATATATCATTTGCAAATAGTGACACTTTGTACTCATTTCCTTCCACTGAGATCCCTGTTACATTAATATTAGAACGCAACTGCTCAGCTAATGGTTCCATTACTAGAGCAAAAAGCATCGGCGAAAGAGGACAGCCCTGCCGCGTCCACCTCCCAAGAGGAAATAGCGAAGAATTACCGCCATTAATCCGCACACATGCAGACGGGGATGCATAAAGTGCCTGAATCCAACCCCTAAAATGAGAGCCAAACCCAAATTTTTCCAATACGTTATCCATAAAAGGCCAATGGACTCTGTCAAAGGCCTTTTCTGCGTCCAGTCCTAGTAAGCAAAAGGAAAACTCCTCCTGATGGGCAAGATGTAATAAGTTAAGCACCCGATGAATATTATCCATAGCTTGTCGGCCTGGAACAAATCTAACCTGATCTGGATGCACCAGGACCGTCAGCACCGAAGCTAATCTATTTGCCAAAACCTTTGCCATAATTTTAACATCAGAATTGAGAACCAAGATTGGATGGTAAGATGCACAGTTGGACTTATCCTTACCTGGCTTGGGAATCACCGCTATCCATGCTTCCATCATAGAACTCGGGAGTGGATTACCCTCTCGCACTTCATTAAGGATATCTAATAGAAGTGGAGATAATTCTCCTATGAAAGTCTTATAAAACTCGTTCGGAAACCCGTCTAGTCCAGGGGACTTACCTCCTGGAAGCTGTTTGATAACCTTATGTACCTCCTCTAATGTAATCTGGCCCTCTAACAAAGCTACTTGTTCAGGGGATAAAGTAGGCAGAGATCGAGCTGCTAAATATTCATCAATATGAGCAGAGGAAAAAGACGTGTCAACTGAATAGAGAGTATGGAAAAAATCCTGAAAACAATGGCGAAAACGAGGAGATGTGGTGAGAAAGGAATCTTTTCCATAATCTATTTTAAAGATCGTCCTGTCCACTCTCTTCTGACGTAACCGAAAAGCCAACTGATGCCCCTGTTTATTACTGTGGCTATAATGGGTCTGCAATTGATGCTGGTTAAGAAACTGAAGCTGCTCAGAATAAAAACCATCTAAACGCAATCGCGCGGCCTGTAACTCCCTGAGAGTATGATCCGAACCAGTGGTTTTTTGTTGTTTTTCCAAAGTGTGAAGTTAAGACAAGCAGTCAGTTATTTCTGCTTTCCGTAATCGTGCCTTTTGGCTCGCTTTTTGAAGAAAATATCCCCGAGTAACAGCCTTCAGCGCGTCCCATACTATCCCTAGAGAAGAAACCGAGTACAAATTATGCTGCAAGTGATCTTTCAATGCATTTCTATACCCATTAAGTAACTCAGGTTCCTGCAGCAAAGAAGTATTAAGAGTCTATCTTGTATCATTACCCTCATCACCAAACGAAGGGAAGGCCGCCCAGACCGATGCATGATCAGATATTTTAATGGGTCCCATTCCCGTTTCAAGGTTCCCTTCGGCCAAACTTAAACTAGCAAGGAGGGAAGCCAGGTGGATCTTTGAATTGGATACTTTAGCACCCAATGGGCTGAACAGCTCCATTGATTGGTTCAATTTTTACTGATGATTATCACGTCATACTTACGCAAGTATATCTATCAGCTGTTTGTACGTGAACACCGAGGCGCCATTTTCAATTTTATGCCTCCAGCTCAAGTACGACTGTCCGTGGGGTGACTTCCTGAAGGTGTGTTTATCAAAGGATTTCTCACACAATTATAAGCATCTAACATATATTTTGTCTGTTTCAGAAATTCTCAACACTACAAGAGAGCACTCCGTTCCTGACGAAGCCATGTTTCTAGGTGAAACGGTGGTCCCCGTTGAACGGATATAGAAGAGTGCCCGATAGAAATCATAAGCTAAGTGCTCTTTACTATCCTGTGTTGCTGAATATTAGCATATAAATAATATATTTGCTAAAACTGTGTGTAGAACCTTGAGGCTTAAAAAATTTAGCCCGGGCCAGTTGAGTTTTTTGCCCAATGATAGAACTGCTGCGTGAGTTATTCTACAAACATTGCATAACCACGCACTAAACCACCAGTATTATACCAGTGGTTTCTGAGGGCTTTTCTCCATCTCACCCAATGAGCATCCCATACTATCCCTAGAGAAGAAACCGAGTACAAATTATGCTGCAAGTGATCTTTCAATGCATTTCTATACCCATTAAGTAACTCAGGTTCCTGCAGCAAAGAAGTATTAAGAGTCTATCTTGTATCATTACCCTCATCACCAAACGAAGGGAAGGCCGCCCAGACCGATGCATGATCAGATATTTTAATGGGTCCCATTCCCGTTTCAAGGCTCCCTTCGGCCAGACGAATATCTATGAAAATATAATCTATCCTGGAATAGGTATCATGGGAATGTTAATAGAAGGTGTAGTCCCAAACACCCGAGTGTCGTAGCTGCCAGGGATCACTTACACCCAGGTCTCTTACCAACTCAGCGAAAGCACCTGAAATATTATAATTATTTGCCACAGGAGGTCCAAATCTATCCATTGCTGGGTGAATGATAGAATTAAAATCTCCCACAACAATCAGGTGAGCTACTTGCGTAACAGGAATCTTTGAGCGAATAGTTTGAAAAAACACCTCTTGAGATTGATTTGGCGCATAGATTGAGGCCAGCACTACTGGGTTAGAATCTATATTCAGTGTCAAAAGCAAAAATCTACCTGCAGGATCCCGTTTTATGTGCTCCACCGTCACCTGTAAAGAAGAGTGCAGTAAAATCGCAACACCTCTTTTCTTTGAGCCATCGCTTGCCGAGGCACAGAACACATGGGGATAACGAGGATGAGCCAGCAACCACTCGTGGTCTCTCCTGAAGTGTATCTCCTGCAGAAACACAACCTGAGGGCCATGATGCAAAAGTTCCTTAAACAATTTTTGGCGTTTCTGGGGAGAATTCAACCCCTTAACATTATATGAAAAAACCTTTAATGCTGTCATTTACAATAAAGATAAGGGTAAATTCTGTTGTGAATCACCAGCTGACAAACTAAACACATCCAAACTAACCTAACGGACCCTGTGTCAACACCTGCTAATGCTCTCCCATCCTCCAAACCCCCCCTGCCCCCAAGTCCACTCGTAACTCACACATCTCGTACTATTTCTAACCCACCCTCCCCCTCCAATCCCAACCACCCCCTGCCCCCTAATCCACCCTAACCACCAAACAGACATCCATAACAGAGGGAAACCTGAGTGGGAAGTTCAAGGAGAAAACAAGCCACGCTCCGAATGAACCACCCAAACCCCGCCACCCACCCCACTCACTTCCATCCAGCCACCATCGTACCCCACAAGCCCCCTTTCAGACAATCTTACAGCGCGCTACCCCACCAAAACAAAACAAAAAAAAAACATTAAAAAAAAACCTTTGTAGTACAGTTACAAGTCCAAATCCAGCAATGGGAAAGGCTCCAACAAGGCAACGAACAGATCAAAATCTTCCATCCGATCTACAAATCTTCCCAGGCGAGCTTCTGCGTTAACCATCTGTTCCAACTGGTCTAAGGCACGAGCCTCCAGCTCCTCCACGTGCCCACCTAGTTCTTTAAGGTCGACGCTCAAGACATCTATTTTATCCAAAATTTTCTCTTTAGAGGCTTTTATCTCGGTTTGGATATTTACTAAGCACTGTTGCAAAGATTTCAATGAAACGTGTTTGGACTGCGATGTACATGCATCTGCTATTGAAACTGCAGAATCCGAATCAGAGGGAAAAGGGAGAGCCGGAGAAACATGGCGCTGAGAAACCTTACCCATAGAGCGAATTGAAAAGCGCTCTGGATCCTTGCGCCCCGATGAAGGCAGCTTACTCATGATTGTCCATAGGAAACACTATTTTTTCCCGTTCTCGAAATTGGCACAAAAGTGGCAACTAATGTCCAATGATGCTGATTATTAGCAAGGAGAAGCGGGATCTAAAGATCTAGGCAGCCATTCAAAGCTCTGATGTCACTTCCTCTGTTAGTATGACTTTTCTTAAAGTTAGGCACTGAAATAATGAGTGCTATGGTAGTATTCTGTAAGGGATGCTCTGCATGAATTGACCTTTAGAGAATATTAGGTTAGTGTGCATTTCACACCTAACTTTGGGTGCAAGCATTTATACCTGTTGAAAAGTTGGTGTAAGTACTGGAACCCAACCGATGGCAATTAGGCGTGCAAATGTAGGTATTCTATAACATCGCAGCTAACTTATGGGATTGCCCCTTACCTGTCCATTCCCTTTCCACGGCCATACGCCCTTTGGAGTTGCACGCTATGAAATTCAGGCATGCATTTTACAGAATTGGGCAGAATGCAGACCCATAAGCAACTCCTAATTACTGCCAATTAAGGGATTTTTAGTGATTAATTGTCTAATTAGCTTATACACAGATTTGCTAACTATGCCCAAATTTGCATATCCAACTATTAGTGATCTATACAGAATAAGGCGGAATACTCATTAGAGCACTGTATAATAGGGAAGGAGAGCCAAAAGTATTTGTTTCCTTTCATTTTCCATGTCATTTACAGGTATGTTCATTTTATTTGTTTTCTTTTGGCAATGCTGTTGTCATGGGAAGAAAATCACTGAATGTTCACTCTTATAGTGTCAGGTTCTCAGGTTCAGAGCCCGCGGGGACGGGCTCTGGAGCAAACGAGCCCTTGGGCTGCTGACAAGGAGCAACAGCAGCAGACAAAACCTACCAACCAACCCTGGGCTAGCACACCAGCACAGGCAAGGACTGCAGGCGCCGCCCAGCGAGCCGGAACACACGGACTGGAATACACTGGACTTGTCCGCACTGGACTGGAACCCACCGGACTGGAACACACTGGACCGGAACCCACTGGACTGGAGTACACCAGACTGGTCCGCACTAGACTGGAACACACCGGACTGGAGTACCCCGGACTGGTCCGCACTGCTTCACCTGCACTTAGCCACTATCCCCCCAGGAGTTGAGCCCCTGGGTTTGAGCGGCCAGCAGGACTTACCGGATACAGGATAACCCCGGGACCACGATACTAGAACAAGCTGGAAACAGAAGTGCTCCTAGGTACTGAACTAACAGAAGTGCTCCTACGCACTAAACTAACAGGGGTGCTCCTAACAGTAAACCAACAGAAGTGCACCTAAGCACTATACTAACAAAAGAACTCCTAAGCGCTATACTAACAGATCTGCTCCTAAGCACTAAACTAACAAAAGAATTCCTAAGCACAGTGGTGTGCTGGAGCTGGCTCGCTCCGGCTCGCAAGAGCCGGTTGTTAAATTTTGCTTGGACTTGCAAGCCAGTTGTTGGAAAGCGTGAGCCGGCTCTCCCTCCCTCCTCCCTCCAGATCCGGTTCCTCACCGACCCTGCCTTGGCCATCTCCCCCACTGCTGGTTCGCGCAGGGCCGGTCCAACACGGTAAGCATTGGAAGGGGGGCGCCAACCTCTGGAGGGCGCCCCCGCACCATGCTTACCGCCACTTATCTGCCCACCCTGGCGCCCTCTTCTCCCCCCAAGGATCCTTTTTATTTTATTTTAAATTTACCTAACCTCCGTCGTCTGACCGCATGGGCAGCAGCATCACTGGAAGCGCTCCCCTCCCGAGTCCCAACGTCTCTAGCATAAGCTTCCTGATTCGTTCATTCTCAGTGACCCGCCCTAAGGGCTCAGGGAGAGAGAAGAAATTGCTGGACATAGAGGGGAGGGAAGAGAGATGAAGGAGATGAAATGAGTGAAAAGGAAGAGAGGAGAAAAACTGCACATGGATGAAGAAAATAGGCAGAAGCTGAGGACCAGAAATGAAGAAGAAAGGAGGAAAGGAAAGAAATAAATGAAAAAGGGAGCCCTGGAAACGGAGTTAAGAGGACAGATAGCAGCAGAGTTGGATACTGGACCAGCATGATCAGAAGAACAGTCACCAGACAACAAAGGTAGAAAAAAATCATTTTAATTTCATTATAGTGTTTGGAATATGTTCACTTTGAGAATCAGGTGCTCAACATTAAAAGTTTATATTTATTTACTTATTTATGGCATTTTATCGCACATTAAACATGAATTAGATTCGAACCTGGGATCATTTAATTTTTTTCCTGGAGTAATGCATTGCCGCCAAACCCCTCCCCAGGCTTTCTCCCTGGCCATAGCCAGCTCTGCAATTTTCTTTTGGGGGGGGGGGGGGCGCAGAGGGGGACCAGGGAGAGAGTCTGTTGTTAAACATTTACCAGCACACCACTGCCTAAGCACTAAACCAACAGAAGTGCTACTAAGCACTCCACAAACAGAAGTGCTCCTAAGCACTACACTAACAGAAGTGCTGCTGAGCACTACACTAACAGAAGTGCTCCTGAGCACTATACTAACAGAAGTGCTTCTAACAGCACCAAAACGGGAAAGCAGGGGAGCCACAAGGAGAAAGCAGGGAAGCTAAACACATAGACTAACAAAGGTGCTCCTAAGCACCAAACTACCAGGAGTGCTCCTAAGCACTCCACTGACAGAAGTGCTTCCAACAGCACCAAAACCAGAAGTACCTCTAACAGCAAAACAGAAGTGCTTCTACCAGCACCAAAAGGGAAAGCAGGGGAACCACAAGGAAAAAGCAGGGAAGCTAAACACACAAGTCAAAGGTGCACACTGCACCAACACTAACCTGGACCTATAGCAAGCGTTGCAAAAGCCCTGAAGGGAAGAACACCACTTCCTTATCAAGGCCCTGCCTGATGATGTCACAACTACCAGACACAGGCAGCCAGCATACTGAAACACAGAGAGGCTTAACCCACACAGCTGCAGTATAGTGAAGCAATTAGAGTCATGCTGCTGGAAGCAGCCAGCACAGAGAGACAGAGCTAGCTCAGAAAGGACAGACAAAAGAAATAGAAGCCAGCACAGAAGCTGACCCCCAGAAATAAGGTAAGTGAGGGAGGTGTCACAGCCACAATCGTGACATATAGAAGACTGCAAACTATTTGCAAATAGGACAACACTTGTGTTGAAATCATGCACACTCTTTTCCACAATTGTTTCAATGGTATTATCAGGAAAAGAGTGTGTACTCTTTTGAAAGGAATGCACATCTCTATCGTTAGCCACATGCAAACAACAGCCTATCCATGCATACTGAAATGCAGCCCTTCCTTGTGTAGAATTTGATAGGGTAATTATCAAAGGATTTATGGGCCTAATTTTGGGAGTCAGTATCCTAAATGTACCCCTTTTTTTAACAAGTTTGCTGTTTCTTTGTGTTTTCTTAGCTGTCAGAACCTATTAATTTGCTTTGACTGCACGTTTTTTGCTGCCCTGAAAGGGCTTGCATTTGGTCGTTTCTGAGATGGGCATCCTTAGTTACCATTATCGCCGAAAATCAGAAACGGCCAAGTATAAGGACGACCAACTCTTGGGACCACCTAAATGTCAAGATTTGGGCGTTCCTGACCGTATTATTGAAACAAAAGATGGATGCCCATCTTGTTTCGATAATACGGGTTTCCCCGCCCCTTCGCCAGGACGTCCTGCAAGGACGTCCTTAGGAAAACTTGGGAACCCCTTTCAATTATGTCCCTCTCTGTGTCCTACTGATACTCAGTAGCTACCATTGATGAGTAATATTAGCCCACCAAACATTTGTCATTGGAGCACCACAGGTAGTTTACTCGCTTCGATCCAAGAAATCCTACAGCTTCCACTTCACCATGACATTTACAACTCACTCTCAAGACACCTATTGTGGAGAAATCCAATCTGATTTCACATTCCAGACTCAGACCTGACCGAAAGCAGTCTGTGGTGCAAAATAGTTGACCACAAATACATTTTACTCGGATCTTGTCCAAGTTCTGATGACCTGGTTTCAACTTTCCACATCATTTGTGGTCATAGTTATAAACCGGTTTCAGTCAGGCTATGGTCAGTATGTATTCAATGAATGGCACTAGAGCTTTAAAGATTATCCAGACTGTCTATGTACTGTTTACCAGACATTGGAATACATCAACAATACACGTCCACTCACATGTCTGCCTGGTTGTCTTGAGGCTTTGTACACTGCATCAGACTCTGTTATCAACTGGCTTATTGAATGATAAGCATCTGTTTGTTTGTTTATTTATTTATTTATTTATTTCAGCATATGGTCTAAAACACAGAGGAAGTGGTTTACAATGCATAAAAAAGCAAAGATACAGGTAGAAAGGAAGATC
Source organism: Microcaecilia unicolor (assembly GCF_901765095.1). Classification (NCBI taxonomy): domain Eukaryota; kingdom Metazoa; phylum Chordata; class Amphibia; order Gymnophiona; family Siphonopidae; genus Microcaecilia; species Microcaecilia unicolor. The sequence goes on from NC_044033.1 coordinate 236,003,254, forward strand.
AGGGAGAAAGGATGTGAGATTGATCAAGACATCAAGAAGAGAGAGGGAAAGCCATAGAGAACAGATAGGCTTTCAGGGCATGTTTGAAGGCAGGAAAAGTGGACTGATTACATGTATTGAGTGGGAGATTGTTCCATAATTTGGCGCCTAGATAACTGAAAGTGAGCATTGTTGTTGAAATGGAGCCAACGTTTGCTCCAATTGGCCATGCTATTGCTTAATTGTGTGTCCTATTGCTCAATATTGAGCACTGTTGCTCTATAGCACATAATATTATTGAATAGGCACATATACCTTGAATTATATATATATGGCAACTACAGTTGAACATGCAAATCAGCATGCATAGCAAATTTGCACATGCAGTTTAATTGATTAATGAGCCAATCAGCACCAATAATTGGCTAACAATCAATTATTGGCCTTAATTGGAAGTAGGGCGTATATCACATTCTATAGCAATGTGCATGTAACTCCTGTAGCATGTAATTTCAAGGGGGTACTTAGGGGAGTTTTGGGGCAGTCATAAGAATTACACACCTAGTTATAGAATAAGCCCAATTCACATCTAATTTAAGCTCTGGCAGCTACACCTACTACTACTACTATTTATCATTTCTATAGCGCTACAAGGCATACGCAGCGCTGTACACCATGGACACAGTCAAGGAATATGTTCAATACTGAGGATGCAAGCGCATTAAATTTGTCACAGATCAGGCACTTAAGCGCTGTTCTATAAAGTGTGAATACCCTTTATAGAATAGAGCTCAATGTATACTTTTTTCTGTGTCAATGAAACAATTTACTGAATTTAGGGCCCTGTTTACTAAGTGCTCTAGCATTTTTAGCACGCACTAAAAATTAGCATGTGCTAATGCTTGAGACACCCTCCTATATGCTTATAGCGCAGCTTAGTAAACAGGGCCCTTAGTCTATACTGTATAATTTGGAGAGATAGGGCACATTATTTGAGCAATACTGTGCACTGTTTGAATAACAGTGCAGACTATTATATAATAGGGTGCACTATTGATGACATTGACCCAAAAATGAAAAAAAAAAAATCAAAACCCTGAATAAGGCAATCAATCCAGTAAACAATACAGGTGACTAAAAAAAATTAAAAAAAACCTTGAATAAAAAAAAAAAAAGTAAACCACACAGGAAAGTTAAAAATGGACATTTTTGTTCTGCATATCCTTGCTAAGAGCAAGGAGTTTAAATTGAATTGAAATCTGACCTCGGTGAATGTGCTGTCCCACGTCATCGCCTTTTCATAGATAGCAAATTCCTGCTCTGGTGGAGCATAAGGGTTATAACTTCCAACAATTTCTTTAATCCGTGTCCCATCAGGTAGAAACACTGGGCTTATAATATCATAACCAATGGAGAGATCACCATTCTCATCAAAAATGATTTCCTCACCCAGAGCGTTCTTAAAGTGGAGGTTCTTCAGATAATGATGAAGCTAATGAAAAAGAGAAAACATTTTGTTAGTGAAGCTCAGTGCAGGGATACACTCCTAACTTCAAGCACATGCAAACTGCTCATGATTTAGCAGACATGTTTTCATTTTGAAGCAACATTAGGGTGGAGCTTGTTTTTGAAAGGGGTCCCTTGTCACTACTATTGGCAGTGTTTGCAATATACATGTAGGGCTAGATTGTATTTATGTCACCTAAAAAATCAGCACTGAAAAAATATATCTAATAGAAGTCTATAACTTTGTCTAAAGTTCAGCACGTTTTTAGACAATGACTAATACCTTTCCCTGTGACTAAATGTAGGCATGACTATTTACGCCTAGTAAATTCCTACACCTAAAGGCGCAGAGCAGGAATATTCTATAGCACTGCATATAGGGAATCTTTTACTAAGGCGCACTCACGTTTTTAGCACACTCTAAAATTGTGGGTGTGCTAAATGTTAGAGATGCCCATAGGAATGCATTGGTGTCACTAACGTTTAGTGCACCCACAATTTTAGCACAAGCCAAAAACGTGAGCATGCATTAGTAAAAGACCCTCATAAATTTTAGGAATGCCCATGACTGCCAATGACACAACCTTGCTCATCCCCCTTTTGAGATCCGCATGGAAGAATTTATGAGTATCCCAAAAATCAGCAAAGCAAACGATTTGCAAACTTCAAAGTGGAAAACAACAAAGCAGATCAGTGGTAGATGTACACAGTCTTTATTAATAGAATCGCATTAAAAAAATAAATGCCCGACACAGGTGTAAGTGGTAAAGTCGAACAGGATACATCAGGGAAATCTTCTACCATACAATGCTGGCTGTATCACGGGTCGTCTCTCATTTATACAAATTTTGATCTGAGCTGGTTTTTTCTGACTTCGGAACAGTTGATAAACATTGTTGGAACAAACACCTTTTTAGAAGAATTTCATAGTAAGGATCATTCAGTAGCCCCTGACGCAGCCCTGCTGGGCGAAACACATCCTTTGTCGGGCATTTATGTTTTTTAATGCAATTCTATTAATAAAGATTGTGTACATCTACCACTGATCTGCTTTGTTGTTTTCCACATTCCAGAATTTATGAGTATTACTTTATAAAATACGCTTAGCAAGTGTGCACATAAATTCTAATTATTGGCAATTCTTGTCATTAATTTCTTGATAGGGTCCATTTATTGGTGCTGAATGATTATTAATTAAGATATGTGTACAACTCGACTGCCAAAATTGCATGTAAATCTCGCCTGGATGAAGACAGGATAAACTGTAGGAAGCACATGACAAAGTACTGCCAAGGCTTAACAGCAACCAAAAAGCAATATTTCTCTCAATGCATTCCACAGGCTGCCAATTCAACCAAGCAGTTCTTGAGTATAGTAAACAGCCTACTGCAACCCCCACAACAGAACCAGCCTGCCCAGTCTAAACTGAACAGCAATGATTTTGCTGCATACTTTGCCAACAAAATTAAAAGTCTTCAACAGGATTTGCAGACAATCCCACCCGGAGTGCACAAACTCACTCCCTCCTGACAGAGACAGATGGGACACGTTTAACCCAATGCCAGAAGAGAGCCTTGACAAAATCCTAAGAGACCTTCAACCAACTACCTGCTCCCTTGACCCCTGCCCATTAAAGCTAGTGCAGCAAGCAAGTATGGACCTCATAGAAAGCCCCACAAAAATTATGAATGCCTCTCTTTCTAATGGGCAACTACCAACAGCATTAAAAAGGGCAGTGGTTCACCCTTTGCTAAAGAAAAACAACCTTAACCAGGACAAACTTGAAAGTATCCAACATTCTATTTCTAGGGAAACTTATAGAACAAACAGTCTATGTTCAACTTAATGAGTGGCTAGAAGAGAGAAACTAGCTAGATCCATTTCAATCTGGATTCACACCCAGTTATGGAACAGAAATGGTCCTCGTATCCCTACTAGATGATTTTCACAGAATCCGAGACAGAGAATTTGCTTCGATGTTAGTACTGCTAGATTTCTCAGCAGCTTTTGACACTGTGGATCATGATTCGGTCAATGGCCACTCAGTTCTACATCTACGCGGATGATGTGCAGCTACTCATACCCATTGAACCTGACTTACCCACAGCCTTGAATAAACTGATTACCTGTCTAATATCAATTCAAGAATGGGCTAAACCCAACAAACCTTGCCTGAAACCAAGTAAAACCAAGGTTCTCTCAGTCCCTAACACAAGTGGATACATACCTGACATCAAAATCTCTTTTGGAAAGTACGAACTCCCCCTCAAATCACAATTCAGGAACCTTAGAATACAATTAGATTCAACACTTACTCTGATTCCCCAAATCAAAGCAACTTTCAAGAGCTGCTTCTACTATTAGCGACGGTTATGCTGTCTCTCTCCTTACATCGAGAAGGTAAATCTTATCACAGTTGTGCATGCCATGATAACGTCAAGACTGGATTACTGCAATGCACTATACAATGGTCTGACTACAAAGGGCCTGCACCAGCTTCAACTGATTCAGAATGCTGCAGCAAGACTCATAGAAGGTTGCAAGTGACGGGACCACATCACACTATTCTTACAAAGACTTCATTGGCTACCAGTACAATACAGGGCTAAATTTAAAACTCTATGTCTGATCTTCAAGGCCCTTAAAGGAAATTGCCCTGAGTGAAGTATAGGATGATCCTCTACACACCGCAAAGGACACCACACCATTACTATCACTAACCATGATACCTGCAAGCGAGCCTTCTCTGGAGTAGCCCCCACACTCTGGAATGCACTGCCTGAAAGGCTCCGCATAACACAAGACTATCTCTACTTCAGGAAGCAAGTAAAAACTTGGCTCTTTGACAAGGCCTTTAATGGAAGAAGTAACTAACATTTAGTCTTACACACATACTGCAGCAGGTCATGTTTATCTACTCCTATTCTAGCTGATATAAAATGTAGCCATCTTTCTAACCTCATATGCACGTCTCCTTAAATTAGTCACCTTATTTTCTAACTTTTCTTACTCTCTTACCTATCTATATGCTAACCATCTCTCTGACCCAGTGATGTGCTGGAGCCGGCTCGCAAGAGCCGGTTGTTAAATTTTGAACCGACTTGCGAGCCGGTTGTTCCCTAGTGCGAGCTGGCTCTCCGCCCACCTGCCCGATCGATCGATCGCCCAATCCGGTCCCTCACGTCACCGACCTGACTCTTCTAATTCTTCGGGGCAGGCAGTCTTGCCTGCCCGCTACCAGCGCTGACTCTCCCCTGCCGGTTCTCGCTTTATAAATGGCCACCGAGACTTCCAGAGGCGGCCTCGCGAGACTTCTGCTGAAGTCTCGGCGGCCATTTTGAAGCGCGAACTGGCAGGGGAGAGTCAGTGTTGGTAGCAGGCGCAGAGGGGGACCAGGGAGAGAGCCTGTTGTTAAATATTTACCAGCACACCACTGCTCTGACCTCATGTGCAACTTAGTCTTATTCTCCCACCTATCTGTATGTTCCATGTTTGCTTATACCTTTCACTGTCAATTAAAATGTTCTATTACGTATTGTGTTGCCACTGTAAGTAGTATATTATGCCATACTTTCCAGCTTATAATCGAAAGAGAAAAACGCCTATATTTCGACCCAAATCGGGAGATGGGCGTTTTTCTCGCCAAGGCGCCTAAATCGGTATAATCGAAAGCCGATTTTGGGCGTTTCCAACTGCACTCCGTCGCGGAAACGAATAAAGTTGACGGGAGCGTGTTGGAGGCTTGGTGGAGGCGGGACTGGGGCGTGGTTATCAGCCGAGGAGAGATGGGCATCTTTAGCGATTTTGGGTCACTTTTTTTGAAACCTTTTTTTCACGAACAAGTCCCAAAAAAGTGCCCCAACTGACCAGATGACCATTGGAGGGAATCGGGGATGACCTCCCTGGAACTCCCCCAGTGGTCACTAACCCCCTCCCACCAAAAAAAACCCCACTTTAAAAACTTTTTTCCAGCCTGTATGCCATCCTCATATGCCATACCCACTTCCATGACAGCAGAATGTGTTTGATCCTGTCACAGCCTTTCCCTGGGTCAGATGTGGCTCTTGGGTGCAGTTCAGGGTCACATCAGCATTGCATTGTGGTGGGTGTAGGGTATTGGGCTCCGTGATTTCATTAGCTTGTGTTACAGTCTCACAATGTTGGTAGTTGGTAGGCTCTTCTCCCATGGTGCTTTTCCCCCTGCCTACTGGGTCAGAGTGTGCCCTGTTGTGTTTCCTGTTGTAGTCCATGCGGTAGTGGCCATTTTTGTAAGCCAGATTTAGATCCCTTTCCTGTGTTAGCCACGTTAGAGAACTTAGTTCTTACCTTGAATGTGGCTGAAAGAAGGCATTGTACAGCATTCTGCCAGCTCTGACCTACTGCTAATCTCAGTACCAGGGAGACTCGTTGCTAGTGGGGCACAACCTCTGATCTGCAGTTAACTGTAAGTAAACACGGTTATTCCAATAAAGGACGTTTTCGGAGAGATTAGTCTTCAGGTGTCAACTGGAGTGCCAATGTTATACAGCAGCAACAAGTCCTAGAGGCCTGCATGTATGCAGGTCCCTGGAGCACTTTTAGTGGGTACCGCAATGCACTTCAGCCAGGTGGCCCCAGGCCCATCCCCCTCCCCACCTGTAACACTTGTGCTGGTAAATAGGAGGCCTCCAAAACCCACTGTACCCACATGTAGGTGCCCCCTTCACCCCTAAGAGCTATGGTAGTTTTGTACATTTGTGGGTTTTGGGGGAGGGGGTTGGGAGCTCAGCACCCGTGGTAAGGGAGCTATGCATGTGGGAGCTTTTTCTGAAGTCCACCGCACTGACCTAGGGTGCCCAGTTGGTGTCCTGGCATATCAGGGGGGCCAGTGTACTACGAATCGTGGCCCCTCCCATGACCAAATGGCTCAGATTAGGACATTTTTGAGCTGGGCGTTTTTAGTTTCCATTATCGCTAAAAAAAACAAACACCCAGCTCAAAAACGTCCATTTTTTCAAAAATACGGTTCGGCCCGCCCCTTCACAGACCCGTTCTCGGAGATAGACGCCCATGGAGATAGGCATTTGCGTTCGATTATGCCCCTCTTTGTATTGTTATTTGAATATTTTTACTGCTGTAATTGCCTATTGCTCTTGTTTGATTTATTCTTACTGTACACTGCCTTTAGTGAATTACTTCAAAAAGGTGATAAATAAATCCAAATAAATAAATAAAATTTAGTCACCATATATAGAATCTGGGGGGGTAATGTGTACTGCTTTATTTCAATAAACATTTTCCCCACTGTTTACTAAGCTGCGTTAGTGGCTGCCATGCGCTAATGCCGAAGCAGCCCATTCACTTTGAACGGGCTATGTTGGCATTGCCATGCTACACCCACTACTGTGATTTAGTAAACAAGGTCGTTAATTTATATAAAGGACTTACGTTTATTGTTTCCATATGCTATGCTGTTTATCAAAAGCAGGTCTAACAGCTTAACATAAAAACATGAAATCCAAAGTAAAATCATTGAAAAAAATACCATAAAATCGAAAGAACTGTACTAATTCATACAAAAAAAGCAGAAGGTCACAAGAAATTAAGAGGCTGCTGAGTTCCCAGTCTCCCTGTCACCCCATGCCATTACCTAATTCAAAATAATGAGATTTAAGCTGGAATATATAAATAAGCAAATGATAGTTCTGACCAGATATATGATAGAAAAGCATTACAGAGCATTGGATCTAATTCAATAATACTAATTCATAATGCAGTACCTCAGTCAGCTGTGAGCAGATAAGTTTAGCCTACATTTCTTCTTTTACTTTTGTTTCTCTATCCTACAATTGTAATAGTGCTATTTTTGCTCTAATAGTTTAATGTAAGTATTTACGTACATGAGTACATAAGTATTGCCATACTGGGACAGATCAAAGGTCCATCAAACCCAGCATCCTGTTTCCAACATTGGCCAATCCAGGTCACATATCTGGCAAGTTCCCAAAAATGTACAAAACATTTTATATTGTTTATCCCAGAAGTAGTGGATTTTCCCCAAGTCCAATTTAATAATGGTCTATAGACTTTTCCATTAGGAAGCCATCCAAACCTTTTTTAAACTCTCCTAAGCTAAATGTCTTTGCCACATTCTCTGGCAATGAATTCCAGAGTTTAATTACACGTTGAGTGAAGAAAGGTTTTCTCCGATTCATTTAAAATTTACTACTTTGTAGCTTCATCATATGCCCCCTAGTCCTAGTATTTTTCAAAAGCGTAAATAGATGCTTCATGTCTACCCTTTTAACTCCACTCATTATTTTATAGACCTCTTTAATATCTCCTCTCAGCCGCCTTTTCTCAAAGCTGAAGAACCCTAGGCGCTTTAGCCTTCCCTCATAGGGAAGTCATTCCATCCCCGTTATCATTTTTGTCGCCCTTCTCTGCACCTTTTCTAATTCCATTATATCTTTTTTGGGATGCGGCAACCAGAATTGAACACAATATTTGAGGTGCGGTCACACAATGGAGCGATACAAAGGCATTGTAACATCCTCATTTTGTTTTCTATTCCTTTCCTAATAATACCTAACATTCTATTTGCTTTCTTAGCCATAGCAGTACACTGAGCAGAAGGTTTCAACATATCATCAACGACGACACCTAGATCCCTTTCTTGGTCAGTGACTCTTAACGTGGAATCTTGCATGACGTAGCTATAATTCGGGTTACTCTTTCCCACATGCATCACTTTGCACTTGCTCGCATTAAACATCATCTGCCATTTAGACGCCTAGCCTCCCAGTCTCTTTTTGTTCCCTGGTAATTTTTCATAATCCTTCTGCGATTTAACGACTTTGAATAACTTTGTGTTGTCAGCAAATTTAATTATGTCACTAGTTACTCCTATCTCTAGGTCATTTATAAATATGTTAAAAAGCAGCAATCCCAGCACAGACACCTGGGAAACCCCACTAACTACCCTTTTCCATTGAGAATACTGACTATTTAACCCTACTCTCTGTTTTCTATCTTTTAACCAGTTTTTAATCCACACTAGGACAGTACTTGCTATCCTATGACTCTCTAATTTCCTCTGGAGTCTTTTATGTGGTACTTTGTCAAACGCCTTAAGAAAATCCAGATACACAATATCGACCAGCTCCCCTTTATCTACATGTTTGTTCACACCTTCAAAGAAATGTAATAAATTGGTGAGGCAAGATTTCCCTTCACTAAATCCATGTTGGGTTTGTCTCATTAATCCATGTTTTTGAATATGCTCTGTAATTTTGTTCTTTATAATAGTCTGTACCATTTTGCCTGGCACTTACGTCAGACTCACCGGTCTATAATCTCCCAGATCTCCTCTGGACCTTTTTTTAAAAATCGGCATTACATTGGCCACCCTCCAATCTTCTGGTACCACGCTCTATTTTAAGGATAAATTACATATTACTAACAATAGCTCCACTAGTTCATTTTTCAGTTCTATCAGTACTCTGGGATGAATACCATCCGGTCCAGGAGATTTGCTAGTCTTCAATTTGTACAACTGCCCCATTACATCCTACAGGTTTAAAGAGAATTCATTCAGTTTCTCTGACTCGTCAGCTTCAAAAACCATTTCTGGCACAGGTATCTCTCCCAAATCTTCCTCAGTGAAATGCAATATATCAAGCTGAAAAAGTCATAAACCATTAAAATACCTCAACACCTCCAATGTTTTGTGATGTTTCATCTCTGCTGGTGTTTTTGTTACTGTTTTACTGGTACTGGGTCTGAGGAAAGGACAGAAGATTAACATTCAAGTGAATCATTCCCACTCTTCCAATACCTGCTCTATATTTGAAGGGGGGATTCTTCTTTACCACTTAGCATGCTCAACAGACGAGAGTAGAGGCTGACAAAGGACGAATCCCCACCGGAGATATGAATCCAGCAGGCTTTATTATAAAGTTAAAAAGAAGGACCCGACACGGGCCGTGTTTCGACGCACACAGGCGTGTGCATCAGGGGTCAAACTTGTAAATTCTATGAATGACGAATAATAGGACAATCATAATTGTAAAAAATATATAAATATAATTATGATTTTTTATTCTTAACATTGATTCACATTTTTGCAAATACAACACTTTTGGTTTGTTATAGGTTATAAAATATAATTATTTCGTTTGAAAACAATGCTATTTAACATGCCATCATTTATTTTATCCTGTTTTTTAAATACATTTTTTACAATTTTGTTTTGTACTTCATTATCAAACATTTCAATAGTTTGACCATCATTTATATGATGTCATTGGTGTTGGTATTCATGATATTACTATATTTGTGTCTATTTTTTTAATATTTATTTTAACCAAATATGATTGGTGTTGGCATATATTATTATAATTGTGTTCTAATTTATTATTAATATATGTTTCAATTAAATGTTTTTTATGATTATATTTTCATGTCACGATATGTTTGTTTTATTCATATATTTTTTACAATTATTATTGTCCTATTATTCTTCATTCATAGAATTTACAAGTTTGACCCCTGATGCAGATGCCTGTGTGCGTCGAAACACGGCCCGTGTCGGGTCCTTCTTTTTAACTTTATAATAAAGCCTGCTGGATTCATATCTCTGGTGGTGATTCATCCTTTGTCAACCTCTATTCTTGTCTGTTGTGCTTACTCATCGTAGAGGATTTTTCCTGTGTTGTATTTTGGCCACTTAGCATGCTAGCATTCACATTTTGCAAACCTCCTCAGCAAATAAACTGTCAATATCTGATGCTTCTGATAGATTTTCCTGAAACAAGGATCCAACAGAATATGTATCTGCCAAAAGCTTCTCCATGACCTTCTCAGCAGACAGTAGAGGTTGCCTCCTGCTGCACTCTGTTGGCTTTACATGTCGCTGGTCTCTTGTTCCTTCACCCTGTGTTGCCTCTGCCTTCGTTCACCTCTATGTAGAGATAGGAGCAAAAAACTAGTCTCTCGTAGGTGTACTAGAGGCTGCAGATGTCTGTCCTCTATTCTTTACAATAATCTCTCTTAGACTTCTAGTAAGCTACTGCAGATGAATATGGATTTGATTCAAACTAGCATTATTTCATCTGGTTTGTTAAAAATATAGAAAGTGCAAATGCCCTAATTAGTTGCACATTAACTTTTTTCAAACAATAACTGTACACACAGAAGAGATTTACCACTATGATCAATGTTGGTAAAATCCTTTTCCTCAGAATGAGCTCCATTTACCACAACCCTCTGTCACATTCCACTAAACCAGTTTCTTACCTAGTCAGTCACTTTAGAGCCCATACCGAGGGTACTTACTTTATTTATTAGACATTTTTGTGGAACTGTGTCAAAGGCTTTGCTAAAATCTAAATACACTGAATCTATTGCTGTCCCTGAATCCAACTGTCTGCTCACCTAGTCAAAGAAATTAAATAGATTTGTCTAACAAAACTTACTTCTACTGAAACCTTTTTGCCTCAAGTCCTGTAATCTATTGGATTCCAAATACGTTACTAAACACTAGAGACGCCAATGTATTCCTAAGGGCATCTTTAGCGTTATAGCACGTGTCTGTTTTTAACGTGTGCTAAAAACGTTAGCACACCTAAGTAAAAGACCGCCTAACTTCTCTTTCTTACCTTGTCAGCCAGTACTTTTGAGAACTGTTACTTTTATTTACTTTCCTTACAAAAAGGTTTGTTGCCCTTACAATAGCTCTTACAATAGATCCTTTCACTTTTAACCACTGCTTTCCAACTACTTCAGATATTCCCATCCAGACAATAATTCATTGAGGTAATCCCCCATCTAAACAAAGCTATTTTATTGAAGTCTAGAATCTTCACTTTTGATAAACCTTCTCCAAACTTATCTTAATATTATACCAAACTAGTGCGTCGGGATGCATAAATTCCTTTGTGCATTTGTTGTAAGAGATTCACATTCGTGCTGGAAAAAAAAAGAGCAAAGTGAGCATTTATCTCCTGAAGTCTGAGTCTGAAAGCAAGAAATTGATTTCTGATCTTCATGGTATTCATGTTCAAATGTGTGTGAAAGTGTAGAACATTGCCCTTGTGTTTCAATGGCGCTTTCATTCTGGCGTGCTGTAAAATCTCCGTGCTTTGTGTATATCTCAGCACTTTCATTACAATAGGCCTTGGGAACTTATCATGCTGGGACAAAGTGTACCCAGGGGGGTCACGTGATGCCTGCCACCTGAGCAGCTGCAGAAACAAGAGCTCCACAAAGAATCTGCACAAACCTGCCATTAACCAAGTAGTTTGCAGACTCAGACACGGATCTGATGAACGAAAAGTTGGGAGATCACTACTAGACCATTGAAGTTGACCAAAGAAGCGGTGTACAGAAGTAACACCCACAAGGAACCAGTGGGGCCTAAAAGACGCTTCCCGCATAAGCACACCTAAGATGGCGGACAGCTTTCCCCGGCAAACGCTGACAGAGAAGCAAACAGGTGAATGGGCACAGGAGATATCACGAACGGTCACCACGGCTTTGGAAGACAGACTGAATAAAATACAAGCAATGGTAGAAGAAATCAATGAGAAATTAGACTCCCATGCCAGGCGAATATCTGCGGTGGAGCAACGGGTGTCGACTCAGGAAGATGAATCACATAACATGGCGGCCCAAATCACCGAACTACTACTACTACAAATCATTTATACAGCACTACCAGTCGTACGCAGCGCTTCACAATTGAACATGCGTTCGGCACCTAACCCTTACTATTCAGTGAATCCAGACTGCCCCAATTTGACTGCCCCTATCGGACCAACCGTTCACTTGTCTATTAGATTGTAAGCTCTTTGAGCAGGGACTGTCTCTCTTTGTTAAATTGTACAGCGCTGCGTAACCCTAGTAGCGCTCTAGAAATGTTAAGTAGTAGTAGTAGTAGTAGTAACATGAAGAAAAGACAGTCCCTGCCCAAAAGAGCTTACAGAAAGAAACGGTGGCACTCAGAGAAAGGCTAGAGGAGCAAGAAAATTGAAGCCGGAGAAACAACCTTAGAGTTGTGGGACCCCCGGAGTCGATGGATGATAAAGGCCTGCACCATTTTTTCAGCTCCTGGCTGCCTGAAAACTTGGGGCTGGAGACGGGTGAGAGGATTTTTCAATGCGACCAAATACATCGAATTGGACCGCTAGAGGAGAGCAAGAACAAGCCCAGGACCGCAATTGCTCACTTTATAAACTGGTTGGAGAAAGAACAGCTGTTGAAGGCCTTTCGCACAAAATCAATTCTGGAATATGAGGGACAGCGTCTGATACTATTTAATGACTACTCCACAAGGGTGGCAATGCTGCGCAAAGCGATGGCACCAACATGCACCGCACTATATAAGAAAGGGGTACGCTTTTCCCTCCTATACTCAGCTAAACTTCGGATTTGGCATGAGGGCCAGGCGACGTTGCTGACGGAAGTGGCAGATGTGCGAGCATTCCTGAATCGCCTCAACAGAGGAGAAGCACAGGAACCGGACATGAAGCCTGGATAGATCAGAGTACTTTGGGTGTATGCTTTCGAGATGCGACCTCAGATGGACATTGTTGAAGCGGTTGCACATTCCAAATGCAACAAGTTCCCTTTATGCTTAGGACTTCGGAGTGTGAAGGACAAAGATGGCTGATGAGACGACAGCGCACTACACAAAGGGGTGCCCCTCGCGCTGGAACCTAAGACGGACCCTGCCATGGAAGCTGGCTTGAGCATGTGGACTTTTTTGATTTAGACTCGAAAGAAACCCCAAAGTTTGGTTCATACGGAGTTAAGTGGCAAACGTCAAAGTTACTGTTTTTGACTAGATAGCAGGTTAGATGCGGGGCTAATGTTCTGGTGAGTTTCTTAGGAAGGGGGAAGGATGTGTAGGGCTTCTGAGCAGGGGTGAGGGGAAGGAGGGAGGAGGGAGGGGGCAGGGGAGGTGTGAATGAGATGGATGAGTGGGTGGAGGGTGGGGCTCTAAGGGGAGGGAGGGCTGATGAGGAGGGGGGAAGGAGTTTGCAGGGGAGGAAACGAGATCAGACAGAAGCAGGGAGAGGTGGCTGTTGTGCAAGGTTGCAGGGTATTAGAGGACATAAGGGACAATCTAGTAGGTTTAGCTGGGAGACCTGCTGGATGGCAAACAAAGTCAGCTTGTACATCATTAGGATGCATGTTGGTTATGGTTAACTTGAAACTGGTGTCATTCAATGTGGATGGCATACACTCGCCGGTCTAATGCACAAAAATACTAACGTGGTTGAAATCTAGAAATATGGATATAGCCTACCTCCAGTAAATTTATTTGTCCACTACTGAACATCATAAACTGAAACGGGGATTGGTAGGAGAAGTGGTATCCTCCTCATAATAGACAACGAGGTGTGGCTATACTACTACATAAGCAGCTCCCCTTCCACACTCACAAAATAATTCAAGACAAAGAGGGAAGATACATTATCCTGCTGGGAGAGCTCTGGGGCTGGAAGCTTAACTTGTGCAATGTTTACGGCCCTAACACATATAATCATGGATTCTTCTCAGACATAGTAGCTAAACTGATACCCCATCTGGATTATCAGCTTATTTTGGGAGGAGACTTAAATACTCTTGCAAACCCCACAATCGACTGTAAGCCAGCAAAAAGAGGGAGTCGAGATCAGGAGAGCAAAGGAATCAATTTTTTGCTAACTCAACTGGGGTTGGTGGACATATGGAGGACTTTGCACCCACAAGATGCAGATTACACCTTCTACTCTCACCCTCATAACGCATACTCTAGACTAGACTACTTTCTAGCAGGGACTGTCCTTTTGTGTATGGTGTACAGCGCTGCATATGCCTTGTAGCGCTATAGAAGTGATAAGTAGTAGTAGTAGTAATATCACAGTCACTCTTCCCTGTGGCGCGAGAGGGGCAAATCATAGATAATTCCCTATCTGATCACTCAACAATCATGCTTCGCCTATCATTTGTGAGAGACCCAATGGATAGTGTCTGGAAATTCTCGCCCGCGCTATATAATGATACCCAGTTCAAAACCTATTTGAGAGAAAAATGGGTAGAATACCATTTCACTAATGACACAACGGATGTGGGATTTGTGACATACTGGGAAGCATCCAAGGCGGTATTAAGGGGACATATACTAGCCTACACATCGAGAAAGAAAAAACTACAGGAGGCAGAACTGTTAAGGCTATCACAGGACTACCAGGCTCTCAGGAGGCATCATGTCTCCAGACTAGATGGGGCCCTGAAGCAAAACATGATGGAGGTTAGAAGGCAGATTAATAATTTGCTGAGTATTAGGGCTGAGAGGGATATATATTATTAGCGATACAAACTATTCCAGTGGGGAAGTAAGGCAGGGAAGTTACTGGCTAACATGGTAAGACCGTATAGGTAGAGGCAAATTGTCACATCTATTAAAGATGGAGCAGGTAGGCAATACACCTCAGAACACCGAATTATGGCCCAGTTTGTCCAATATTTCAGCTCTCTATACAAAGAAAGGGAATTAGATGAACACAAGAGGGATGAATTTTTCAAAGATTTGCATCTGCCATGGCTAAAGGTCGAACAGGTACAGGCACTAAATAGGCCAATAACAACAAAAGAGGTCAGATTTGGCATTAAACAGCTGAAGCTTACTAAAGTCCCAGGCCCTGTTGGGTTCGGGCCTGAATACTATCATATTTTAGCCGATCTCATAGCACAACCCCTGAGTAACATATACAATGCGGTGGGACAGGATGAGATGGGGCAACACCAAAATCTGTCCCACATCGTTTTATTGTCTAAGCCAGGGAAAGACGCATCACAGGTGGGTTCCTATCAACCCATATCTCTCCTTAACCAAGATGTCAAACTGTTGGCAGTCATTCTGGTTCACCGACTGAACGCCTTTCTCCCATCCATTGTACACGAGAACCAGGTGGGCTTTGTACCCGGCCGGTACGCCTCCATGAACCTCATATGTGCATTGGCGGCAATACACACATTTGGGGGGAGGGGGGACTAGAAGCCATCGCGGGCCTAGACATGGAGAAAGCATTCGATAGTATATCATGGCAGTGTGGGTTATGGGGAAATACGGGCTCCAGGGCACAATTCTGGCATGGGTCGGGGCTCTCTATACCCGCGCACAGGCGTAGTTAATGATAAACAATAAATTGACAAAGAGCTTCGATCTACAACGAGGGATGAGACAGAGATGTCCTCTATCGCCTATCCTATTTCTTCTGGCCATTGAACCCCTAGCTGCTAAAATCCGCCAAAGCGATCAAATAGAAGGACCGGGTGGGAAGGTAGGATATCCATATTAACCTTTTCGCAGATGATATACTGCTCTATCTTAAGGATGCCACAACACACCTCCCGAAGGCGCTTACCCTAGTAAAGGAATTTGGGGATATCTCCGGACTTCGGGTTAACTGTGATAAATCGGAACTCCTCCCACTGGGAGGGGATTCCCAGACCCTAGACTTCAAGACATGCCCATCCCTCCGGTAAAGCACCCTATACGCTATCTGGGGATCTTCCTTAGCATCCGACATGCAGAGATGTATAGATGCAACATCCTAGAACCGATAGATAAAATACGGAAATTGTGTTTCAGGTGGAAAAATCTCCCAATATCCTTGTTCAGTAGAGTGGCTTTGACGAAGATGGTGACCAAATTACTATACCCATTACAGGCTATCCCAATCTGGATTAAAAGGAAAGATGAAATACTGTTTAGGTCCATAATATGCTCCTTTCCATGGAGGGGACGAGGGGCACGCATAGGGCATCCCAAATTGGCCTTGGATAAGAAGGGGGGTGGACTCAACCTCCCCGACTTACGGCTGTACAATGTGGCAGCATTAATGAGGATTGTTTCAGAGGGCATTACGGGGACCCATCAGTTCACACCCCAGGGATGGCTGGAGGGATAGAGTGCGCCATACTCTTTTATAAATCTCCTGCACACACCTGCTGGGCTAGGCACCCCACATAATATGCAGCTAAGCTTCCTGGCACCAATATGGGCGGCCTGGTGCTGGTGGAGAACTCGGCAACAACGAAGCCCAAATGCATCACCCTTCTTGCTTTTGGAGGGCAATGAGGACTTCCAGCCTGGTATGGGCCCCTCACCCTTCTGCGAGTGGGTGAAAATGGGATGCATTAGTATGGGGAAAATGCTTGCGCCAGGTACAGACCAGTTCCTATCCTTTGCACAAGTAAAAGAGAAATGGGGCCTTCAAAATGGATACATGTTATCATATTTGCAGGCTAGACACTACTGGCAGCAAGTGAGAACAAAACATGGGGAGAAGGGGACATACGGGGCGGGTGACCCCATAATCACGAACATGACAAATGAGGGAAATAGATTGACTACCTGGTATAAAGTATTGAAATGATTAGGCCCATAGAGCATCATTGACACCGTCATACAGAGATGGAATACTGATCTGGGTACCCAATACTCAAACTTACAGTTCAGCACACTGTTTGCCACATTATATGAGATGGTCAAGTCGGCGGATCTGCAAGAGACACAATACAAAATCATACATAGAGCATATATTTTGAGGGCGAAGGGGGCCCAGATGAAAATGTGGGGATCCTATCAATGTCTGAGATGCCAAAAAGGCTATGGGACACTCCTGCATGCCTTTCTCGAGTGTCCCAAACTAGATATTTGGAACAGAATATTCCCTGTACTTAATCAGGCATGCCGATGCACCCTGGAGTGGTCTTATGCCACACTGCTCCTGGGGGAGCAGTCACTCCTGATGTCACAGGGGTTGGCACAGCCTCAAAGGCGTTTCCCCTACATAACAACCTTGGTGGCCAAAAAAGCGATCTTGCGGTTCTGGACATCTGAGGAGCCTGTTCCTTTTGCATGCTGGGTTTCAAGAGTGACCAAGGTGGCTAAATTCGAACGTAAGTCCTATGCACGAGCCTTGAGTGTGAATCACAGACAGTATGCAACGGTCTGGCAGCGACTTCTTGAGATATTGAACCAACACAACTCTCAAACACTGCAAACTGACGGGGAGGGCAGGAGGGATGGGAGGGCAGGGAAATGAATGGGAAAGAGAGAGGATGAATGCACGATGGAATGCCTGTTGATCCTTGTAATTATACACGTATGTAAGTAAGTAAGTGGGTATGACTGGAGTAGTGGATAGGGGCCAAGAGAGAGACTGGCTGGGTTCGTTGAGTGAGAAACATAAAAGTCAATACGTGTTTGCGATATTCCTGGTGACTGGGTAACACTTGTTTATAACTGGTGATGATCTATGTACTGAAACAAACCTATATGTAAACTTATGCAAGCACCTACCGTATTGACATGAATAAATATACATTTAAAAAAACAAAAACAAAGTGTACCCAGTTCAGCTCAAAATCCTTAATAAATTGAAGACCTAGGATATCAGGAATAACTTTTCCAAAAATATAATTAAAATAGATTCCTCTGAATTTTTATGGTTCCCCACTAAGTTTAATTGCATAGTTTATATTTGTCATTCTATATTATATTATATAATGCTACATCTCATTAACTATCTAACCCTCCTGTTTACTAAGCCATGCTAGTAGCTGGCGGTGTTCTAATGCCGACACAGCCCATTCACTTTGAATGGGCTGTGTTGGCATTGCCGAGTGGTAGCTGTTAATGTAGCTTAGTAAATGGAGAGTATACATTGCAACTATAATTGCTTTATTATTATGAGGTGCTATTCACAATTATGTTATAATTATTATAATTTAATATGAGTGCAAATATGCTCCATTATTAATTCTTCCAATATTCATATTCACTCATTCAACTAAAATGTTAAGATTGTAATTGTTATGTTAATTAAGAATTTATTTCACTGTCATTCCATCTAATAGAGGTCTGTCTCAGGTGGCTGTTTCTCACTTGGTCTCATCAATTAATGCTTTATACATTGTATGTTGCTTCATTGCATGTTGTTATATTTTTAACAAATATTCTTTCATATTCTCAACTGCTAAGGTATGCTTTTCTATCATATCCCATATTTTTCTATAGAACTACACAACTGAGTGGAGTTATCCTCAATAATATTTTATATTAATGGTTGTCACCTTCATTTCACTGAATGTTAGACTGAACAACCCCATTAAAAAAAATCATTATCTGTGTCTAAATTGTCACCAGATTTTATACTCTTTCAGGATTTAAATGTGGCAGAATCTGCTGAGCTATACACCAAATGGTCCCTACCAACAATTTTCTCTCCAGCAGGCAAAAAAATAGAGTAGTCACTATCAGGGGCAACCCCTTCATCATAATGAACATACATGCTCCTAATTCTGATATTCCTGATTTCTTTCACACTGCTGTTGATGTAATATCTACTGAAAGTGAATAGGGGAAAATTTTAATTTAATTCAAAATCCTGAGATCGATAGAAAATCTGTTTATCCTTCCAAAAAAATCTAAGGCTTGGTCACCTCTACGTGATGTAATGATACAGCTGCATGAACAAGATGCTTGGCACCTTATGCATAATAATTTGAGGTATTACCCATTTTATTCCCTACCACACAATTCATATTCCAGAATAGATTATTTTTTTATATCCAGCTCCTTTTTAGATAAAACATGCCACTCCAGTATTGAAAGTATCCCACTATCAGATCATGCACACATAGTTATTCAACTTAACATCACTGATGTCAGACTGGTGAGTTTTTGTACCAAGTAGAGTGCTGCTGAGCCCGGTACTCAGACCAGGTTCTGCTTGGCGGCCAAACAACCCCGGGTTTCACCTGCGCTGACTGCCATTTCCCAAAGGTTGAGCCCCTAGGTGCAGGCGGCCCGCAGGACTTACGAGACGGAGCTGGAAGCGGGGTGGGGAATGTATCAGCCAGGCAGGCAGCAGGCAAGAGAGTGAACCAGGTACTGGCAAAGTCAATAGGCAGGCAGCAGGCAGGGGAGTAATCCAGGAACAGGCAATGTCAATAGGCAAACAACAGGCAAGAGAGTAATCCAGGTACAAGCAAAGTCAGCAACAAGGGACAAGTAGATAAGAAGCAAACTATAGAGCAAGTAACACATACCAAAGTTTAAGCCGATATATGGAGTCCAGGAAGAGCTCTGCTAATAAAGTGCTGGCGTCTGACATCAGCAGGAACCAGCAGGGAGAAGGAGCACAGCCATAGGACAAGAGCAGGGGAAGGAGGAACTAGAAGACCAATAGGAGAGAAGCAAGGGAAGCCAGGCAGAGGGAGAGCAGACCCAGGTGCATGGAAGCAAAGCAATCAAGGAGCCTGCAACCACCACTCTGAACAAACCCAGAGAAGGACTGCACAAACATGGCTCAGGGCAGTGCCAGTCAAGTGTGCGTGTCGATGGGATCCCCGCACCAGGGGCGTAGCCACGGGTGCCCACCAGGTTTGGTTCAGGCCCACCCAGCAGTGGAGGCAGCGGAGCGGAGGGAGCAGGCTGAGCTCCGTTCCCGCATCTGCCTCCCTCACTCTCACGGCAGTGTTTCCCAAACGCTGCCCACCGCCGCCACGATCGCAGGATTTACCTCCCTCCGTCTCAGCAGCAGCGGTAGCGAATCATACACGCTGCCTCCTTCTAACCCGGAAGCGGCAGAATCTGCTGAGCTATAAACCAAATGGTCCCTACCAACAATTTTCTCTCCAGCAGGCAAAAAAATAGAGTTAGAAGGAGGCAGCATGTATGATTCGCAACCGCTGCTGCTGAGACGGAGGGAGGTAAATCCTGTGATCGTGGCGGCGGTAGGCAGCATTTGGGAAGTGCTGCCATGAGAGTGAGGGAGGCAGATGCGTGAACGGAGCTCAGCCTGCACTGTAAATTTTTTGGGGGGGAGAAGAGGGCTCCGGGCGGGCAGGTGGAATCGCAGGACATGGATGGGAGTGGGAGGGGCGAGAGGAGAATCGCTGATGGCTGGAGGGAGGGGACAGGGGAGAAAAGAGAATTGCTGGGTATGGTATAGATGGATAGAGGGGGGAAGGGGCAAGAACAGAATTGCTGGGTATGGCTGGATAGGGGCAGGGCAGAGAGGAGAATTGCTGGGTATGGTATAGATGGATAGAGGAGGGAAGGGGCAAGAACAGAATTTCTGGATATGGATGGATAAGGGCAGGGCGGAGAGGAGAATTGCTGGGTATGGATGAATGGAGGGGGGCAGGGGAGGGAAGAGAATTGCTGGGTATGGATGGATGGAGGGAACAAGGGGAGAGAGAAGAGAATTGCTGGGTATGGATGGATAGAGGGGGGCAGGGGAGAGAAAAGAATTGCTAGGTATGGATGGCTGGAGGGGAGAGGAGAGTTGCTGGACATGCTGGATGGAGGGGAGGAAAGAGGAGATAGGAAGGTTGCTGGACATGGGTGTATGAAGGGGAGGGCAGGGGAGAGGAGGGTTGCTGGACATGGATGGAGGGAAGGACAGGGGAGAGGAGGGTTGCTGGACATGGATGGAAGAGAGGTAAGGGAGAGAGAAGAAATGCTGGACATGGATGGAGGGGATGGAAGAGTGAGGAAGGAGATGAGATGAGGGAAAAGGAAGAGAGGAGAAAAACTGCACATGGATGAAGAAAATAGGCAGAAGCTGGATCCACTGGACAGTCAAGTCTGCGGAGGACCCAGCTTTTACTTATGGATATAGAGCAAGAAATGAAGAAGAAAGGAGGAAAGTAAAGAAATAAATGGAAAGGAAGCCCTGGAAACGGAGTTAAGAGGACAGATAGCAGCAAAATCGGATACTGGGCCAGCATGATCAGAAAAACAGTCACCAGACAACAAAGGTAGAAAAAAATCATTTTATCTTCATTATAGTGTTTGGAATATGTCCACTTTGAGAATCAGGTGCTCAGCATTAAAAGTTTATATTTATTTACTTATTTATGGCATTTTATCCCACATTAAACATGAATTAAATTGGAACCTGGGATCATTTAACTTTTTTTTTCCTGGAGAGAGTAATGCATTGCCCCCCCCCCCCCCCCCCCAGGCTCTCTCCCCGGCTATAGCCAGCTCTGCAATTTTGAAGGGAGGTGCACAGTTGGACGGGGGGTGCACAGGTGGACCGGGGAGAGAGCCTGTTGTTAAAACATTTACCAGCACACCACTGTCTAGTGTCCACCCATCCAACCTGTTGGCCCACCCAAAAATTGACTTCTGGCTACGCCACTGCCCCGCATAGCCCGAGGACACCGCTTGCGTTGAGGTAGGGGACATGACAACTGAGCAGGCAAAACATGAAACAAACTGGTGATTTAATGCCATCTTATTAGATTGTTTACATTTCTAAGATAATATCTCTATTTCATTCTATTCAAGGTATTTATATCCCACTAATATCAATACAGAATCTATTCGGGTTACATAATTTCAAAAAAACACATATAGAAATAAGAAAACCCTACAAAATTATTCATTCAAATACTTATTAAAAAGATAAGTCTTCAAACCATTACGGAATTGTATATAGCTAGAAATCATCCAAATTTAATTTGTACAGGTATATAATTCTACAATTTACTAGCTTGAAAAATAAAAGAACCATGCTTTACTTTTTGCAATTAGCTGCATGTCCATGATGTTTGACATGCAGCATCTGTGTGAATATACAGACTTCACTGCATCCTGCTTCCCTTTCATACTGTGCAAACATATAGCATCTCTTCTTTCTGACTATAACATTCCTCTAACATAGGATATTACCTTCCATGGCAAAACATCAGAACAGCTCTCACTTTCTCCACTCCATATGGTAGTATTTCCAGATCTAGAAGTGATCATGTCATGCAGTGCATATGCCAGGCTGTACACAGCATTGTATACATTGTAGCTGTCCCCAGAGTTTATGATGTCACAGTGTATGATGTAGGCAGATGTTTTAACATTGCTGCAGGATCTTTGGATGCTTTTGAGGCACTTGTTGTTACACAGGTCCCTCCACCACATCTCTATGAATGAATCATTTGGAAACATTGAAGGATTAACCTCACGGAGAAATTTGTGAAAATTTGGAATAATTTTCTTTCCCACGGTGAAAGCTAAAGTATTTTTTCTATCAATAAAGTATGAGGGCAAGAAAAATTCCATTTCAGCTGTGATGATCCAGACCTTTCCAGGTGCTTCCCAAATGGATGTATAACTTACAGCCTCTGTGAAGTCTTTATTACAATACAAAATAATCACTTTAGTTGAAGATTTATGGATGATCTCAGAAATATTTTTCATATCTTGAAACAGCAGAGTATTGGACTGACTAAAGGTTTCTATGAATTCAATGCAACCTCCACTCTGCTCAATCCCTTCTCTCAGGATCTGCACAGCCCTCATGCTGTTCTCATCCCTAGATGCAATTATGCTGACCCAGGTCCAGCCAAAATGCTTCAGTAGTTTGACTATCCCAGCACAGAGGTGCAGATCACTAGGTACAGTTCTGTAGAAATAAGGAAACTCAACCTTGTCGCTCATGACAAGATTCCCTGAGGTGTAACTAATCTGCTGAAAATAAAAGATGGAATTTATCATCACCTTTATCATGAAAAGATCACATTTTATTCATATATCAACTACTTACAGCCTAATTCTACTGTAAAGAGTGGAGGAGAAAACAGGTGACATGATAAAGCCAGTAGTATAGTAAAATACTAATAATGGCAGAAAAAGACCTGAATGGTCCATCCAGTCTGCCCAAAAATGACATTCATTATCAACTCCTGATTATACAAAAAAAATGAATATGATATACTTGATTATTGTCTCTCTTGGCATTTCTGTGACACAGACCATAGAAGTTAGCCCAACCCTGTTCTTAGGTTCCACGTACAGAAGTTGCCTTCAAAACCCACTTTGTCATTTTTGGTATATCAACAGTAAAGTCTGTCTGGCCCTGTTCTTACATTCCAAATTACTGGAATTTCTATCAAGCCCTCTCTAGCCCATCCTAAACCAATTGCCATAAATGGGATCCAGACCACACAAGCTTGCCCACGTGACAGTTTCCAAGAAGTAGAATCATGCAACCTGATACGTTGATTTGTTTCATTCAGGAAAATAAATTAGTTATAATGAAACTTGCAACAAATTTCCCTCTCAGACTTCTTATTATACTGAGAATAATTTTATACTCATGAGTTCAAATTATACATCATACATATTAATCACATTGGTCTTAAAGTTTGAACCATGTAGTTCATTTTACAAACTTTTGTCTCCGAATCATCATCTAAATTCTAGTTTGTCACAGTTAAGGGTGAGAGGATAATAATTTGGTTTAATTTTGCTAAAGGTTGATGTTCTTTAAGGAAGGTTTATAGAAGAGTGAATGAAGTGAAATCAAAGATGCTCCCTGACCTGTGGATAGTGGTATATCTTAGAAAGGCTGGAAAACTGGCTCGAAAGCTCAGCTGGAAGACCTTCAATAACAGCAGCCAGTGGTCCAGATGTTTTGCAGATGTAATTTGGGATCTCAGTGTCCATTCCTGAAAATATGCTCATGGCAGCTGTATACATTAGTAATAAGTTGTTATAAGGGTCATAAATGTGGAACCCCAGTGTAAGGTTGGGTAAGAGCTCCGAGCTGTTGTTAATCTCCTCCACCGCAGACACAAAGGCCAGGAAGTTATAATACTTCAATAGTACAGGACTTTAAGGAAATAAATGTCATTTAATATGAAATTAGCATCAAACTATAAGATACAGAATCACATACATTAGTGTTAGACAAGAGTAAAATAGGTTTAGGATAAGGGTTTGAAGCATTGTTTGTAACAAGCTTTACATATTGGTCTGATGACAAAGACCAAAGCGTGCATGCTCCAGGTTCACCACAAATTAATTGTATTTCTAATATTTTTTCTATTCTAGCCATGAATCAGGTCATAGCAAGTAAATGCACATTGTACCCTCATTCACACACCCATATTCACTAGACTCTAGCACCTCTCTCTCTCTCTCTCTCTCTGCCTATACATATGCATCTGAACCAACAATATGGAGGGGCATTTTCGATAGTTCATATGAGTCAGACTTTGGATGGTTTATTTTTTTTTTAGTTCAATCAGTTTTTTATTGATTTTATAACATATTGTAAATTTAGTACCAATGACAATAACAGTTAACAGAAAGGTCAATGTACTCTGACTATATACTGTATATTGTAAGGAGTATGAAGGAAGGAAAAGGGTAGAGAGGAATCCCAGCTTCATACAGGGGAAAGGAGAGCTGGAGGGTAGGAGGGAAGACCCTAGGGGGGCTCCGGGTTTGCCCAAGAGGGACATACAAATAAGAAACTACAACTCCCAGAAAGCCCCAGGAGAACCCAGGGTAAGGAGAAATAGAGTGCAGAACCAAGAAGCTCCAGAAGAGGGCTGCCAGAAAAGGGGAAAAGCTGAGTCACCACCCTGGTGGAGGCGGTAGCTGAACCGGTGGGGGGGGAAAGAAAAGCAGCCTAGCCCGGCTAATGAGGGAAAGGGAGAGCAGCTGGAAAAGGGTTGGGGGGAGGAGAAAATGGACTGGGCCCCAGTGAGAGAAGAGGAGGAGGAGGAGGAGGCCATGGAGCAAGAGGAGCACGGGGCGGTATCAGAAGAACCGATGGAATTCTTGGCTCTGAGGCAGCCAGAGCAGGAAGTATAGTGGGAATGCCCGGGTCAAGCGGGAGGAGGTCAGGAGAGTAAGGCTGACCATGAGGGTGGGACCCGAGGCTTTGAGCCCGCGCAAAGCCTGGTTGTAATTGGGACTGTGTTTTGAACAGCCTGGCTATATGGAACTGAGTTGAGAAAAGCCTGGTTGTAATTGGGACTGTGTTTTGAACAACCTGGCTATATTGGACTGAGGGGAGAAAAGCCTGGTTGTAATTGGGACTGTGTTTTGAACAGCCTGGCTATATTGAACTGAGGGGAGAAAAGCCAGGTTGTAATTGGGACTGTGTTTTGAACAACCTGGCTATATTGAACTGAGGGGAGAAAAGCCTGGTTGTAATTGGGACTGTGTTTTGAACAACCTAGCTATATTGAACTGAGTTGGAAAAAGCCTGGTTGTAATTGGGGCTGTGTTTTGAACAGCCTGGCTATATTGAACTGAGTGGAGAAAAGCCTGGTTGTAATTGGGACTGTGTTTGAACAGCCTGGCTATATTGAACTGAGGGGAGAAAAGCCTGGTTGTAATTGGGACTGTGGTTTGAACAGCCTGGATATATTGAACTGTGTTGGAAAAAGCCGGGTTGTAATTGGGACTGTGTTTTGAACAGCCTGGCTATATTGGGAACTGCATTAAGAAAAGCCTGGCTGTATGTGGACTGGGGGGGGGGGGGGGGGGGTTTGACCCACCTGGTTACCTTGGATTAAGAAAAGCCGGGCTGTAATTGGCCTGGGTTTAGTACTGCCAGGTTATAGGTAATGGTACTGAGTCAAGCTGGTCGGTAAATATACTGGGTCTTGAACAGCCTGAATATATTGAGGGGTTTTTTGTCTGAAAAACCTAGAAGGCCTGCTGAAGAAAGAAAAGGAAAGCTCGGGGCCGGTGGTGTGGGGGCCTTCCCCAGACTGAGCCAACCAGAGACTTTTTACAAGTGGTGGCAGTGGTGGGATTGGAAGCAGGACCTGGCGCTAGAGGAGGCCGCTACCAGCCTAGACGAAAAGCACCCGAGGGAGCCCACACTGAGAAAGGCGCAGACCCGTCTTGGGTTCCGGTAAGCGGGCCAACTTGGGGGGAGGGGTAGAGGGAGCAGAGAAAGAGTCCAACATAAGTGGGGTAATCGCCCTTGGAGGTGGTTTTCTGTTGTTTTTTTCCCAGGTGCCGATTCCAGTGCCAGGATGGACCCCAAGGAGATCTTTGGGTGGATGACTCTTCAGTTCCAAAAACAGCAGGAGCTGACAGCAAAAATAGTCGAGGACTCCTTGATGGCGGCCTGGGATCAGCAGCAACCAGTACTAAACATGCTACAAGACTTTTTCCAGAGAGGTGCTAGTGCTGCTCGAGAGGGGGACCCCGGAGCGAATGGACAGGGGCCTGGAGGGAGCGGTGCGGTAGGACAAGTCTCCATGCATTCACTTAACTGGGGGAAATTGTCCGAGCAGGATAATGTGGACGATTTTTTGACTGCATTTGAGAGGGTGGCTGGGGCGGCTGGGTGGCCACAGGAGCAGTGGGCCATGAGATTGGTGCCTTCCTTGTCAGGGGAGGCGTTGGCAGCCTTTAGGGATTTGTCTCCTGGAGAGGCTGCCAACTGTGGAAGGTTGAAAGAAGCTATTAAGGACAGATATGGACTCAGTACACAAGCTTACAGGCGTAAGTTTAGAGCCACTAAATGGGAAAAGGGGACCCCCCCTAAAGCGGTAGCAAATAAGCTAATGGATTTAGTGAAAAAATGGTTAGAGCCCGAGCAACACACCCTGCACGAGGTACTGCAAGAACTGGTAGTGGAGCAATTCCTCCAAGGTCTGCCAGGCGAGATTAGGGCAGAATTAATAAAGAGGGGATGTAAGACGGTAGAGGGGGTGACCTCGGGGTTGGAGTGTTACCTAAAAGCCCAGCAGTGGGGTGGACCAGAGCGGGAGGGAGGCAAGGCTCGGGTGTTAGAAAAAGGGGAGCAAAAAAGTTCCCTAGTTAAGCCGGAGACCCCAGCAGGGAGTAAAAAGACAGGTCTAGACGCCGGCCCAAGTAGAACTGCTACTCCTTTTGGGAGCAAGGGGTGTTTTAAGTGTGGTAAGGCAGGACATTTCAAAAAAGATTGCCAGTGGCGGGAGGGGTGGATCTCTCAGGTGGCTCAAGGGTTTAGGCCCCGATACCTAACTCAGGTTAAGGTGGAGGGACTGCCCATCACAGCCCTGCTAGACTCTGGGGCCGACCAATCCATGATCTCTAGGAGGCTGTGGCAGCAAATACGAAAGAGGAGGACCCCGGGTAGGGATACCTATGATGGAGGGGTGTCCATACAATGTATTCACGGGGCCAAGACACGTTATGCGCTCCAACGGGTCATCTTACAGGGGCCCACCGGGGAGATAGAGCTAGCCATGGCCGTTCTACCCCGATTGCCCCAGGATATGATTTTGGGGAGGGATTGGCCCCCGTTTAGAGAGTGTATGGGCGAGAGAAAAGTGTTGGTCACTACCAGAGCTCAGTCTCACCGCGAGGCGGATGGAGAAGAGGAAGGCATAGGGGGTGTTTTTCCTTTTCAGGGGGAGGTCGTGGCCGAGCCGGGCCGAAAAAAAAAAAGAAAAGCGCTGAAAAAAAAAGAACAGAAAGAGCGAAGGGAGGCTTTTCAGAGGGTACAGAGGGAGAGTTACCTGCCGGTGGCTCCGAAAGAATTAAGAGAGCAGTTTCCCCAATTTCATAGGGAGCAGGCCACTGACCCTACTTTAGAGTATGCATGGGAAAGGGCGCGCCAGGGGGAGGGACAGGTAGCTCCGGGGTTCCTGATAGAAGGGAACATATTATATCGAAGGGTGCCAAGCTGGGAAAACTCGGGAGGAGGGAGACAGCTAGTGGTCCCCCGGGCTTTTCGTCCTTTGGTGGTAAGGCTGGCCCATGATCATCCTCTGGGCGGACATAAGGGTTCCCAGGCCACCCTGTCTCAAATATTGGCGAGGTTTTATTGGCCAGGGGTTTATGGGGAGGTGGAGAAGTACTGCAAATCCTGCCCCAACTGTCAAAAGGTATCGGACAGATTCCCTCCTAAAGCTCCGTTAAAGCCTCTTCCGAGGGTAGAGCAACCGGGGAGGAGGATAGCCATGGATATTGTGGGGCCGGTAACTAGGTCACAGAGAGGGTTCCTCTATGTCTTAGTAGTTATGGACATGGCCACCAGGTATCCATGGGCCCTGCCCTTAAGGAACATTTCGGCGAAGGGTATTGCCAGGGAACTCATAAAAATATTTTGTGAGGTCGGGTTTCCCCAAGAAGTCTTGACCGACCGGGGGTCCAATTTTATGTCCCAGACCTTAAGGCAAGTGTGGGAGGCATTTGGGATAAAACATGTGCGCACGGCAGCTTACCATCCTCAAACCAATGGGATGGTGGAACGCTTTAACAGGACCTTAAAGGGTATGCTTAAAAAAAGCCTTAGGAGAGGATAGGACCGGGTGGGACCAGTTTTTGCCATTTGTGCTATATGCATACCGGGAGAAGGTGCAAGACTCGTTAGGAGTTTCACCTTATGAGTTAATGTTTGGTAGGAGACCCAGGGGTATGTTAGATATCGTACATGAGCATTGGGTGCCTCCCGAAACCACCGATCAGTCTGTGGTTGAATATTTACGGGATCTGAGGAGCCGATTGGATAGGATACAGGAATATGCCCAGGATCGGCTGGAACAGAGCCAGGAACAACAAAAGGGGTATTACGATAGAGGGACTCGGGAAAGGAGTTTGCATCCGGGGATAGGGTCCTTATCCTAATATCGGAAGATCCACATAGGTTCGCCTCTAGGTGGAAGGGACCTTGGGTGGTGAGGAGGAGACTCGGCCCCCTCACGTATGAGGTGGCAAATGAGAGGGGTCGGGTTCAGATTTTTCACGTTAATCTTATGAAACCTTGGGTAGCTAGGGTAGGGTTTCAAACTCGGGAGGAAGAAAAAGAAGGAGAGGAGTTAGGGCCTCAAATACGGGAGATTTTCAAGCCGGGTGAGCCCGGAGTTAACCCCCAGCTACCCCAGGGACAGAACAAGGAGATAGGAAGGCTTTTAGAACGCTTTAAAGATGTTTTGACGGCCTGCCCGGGGAATACCCACCTAGTAGAGCATGAGATTGTAACGGAACGGGGGAAGATAGTACGGCAAAAGCCCTATAGACTCTCCCCAATGAAAAAGAGGGAAGTCATTAAACAAGTGCAGGAAATGTTAAATTTTGGGGTAATTGAGGAATCCCATAGTCCCTGGTCAAGCCCAGTGGTATTAGTACCAAAGCCAGAAGGGGAGTGGAGGTTTTGTATTGATTTCCGCCAACTAAATACTATCTCTCAGACGGATGCCTATCCTATGCCTTATATTGAGGAGTTGGTGGATCAGTTGGGGTCAGCCCAGTATCTTACGACCTTAGATTTAACAAAAGGATACTGGCAGATTCCCCTTTCTCCGGAAGCTCAAGCCAAGACGGCCTTTAGTACCCCCATAGGCTTGTACCAATTCAAAAGGCTGCCATTTGGCCTTAACTCGGCGGCGGCAAGCTACCAAAGATTGCTTGACCGGGTCCTCAGACCACATCAGACATATGCTGCGGCATATATGGATGATGTGGTAATACACAGTGAGGACTGGAACACCCATTTGAAACATGTAGGGGCGGTGCTGCAATCTTTTAAGGAGGCCGGACTCACACTGAACCCAAAGAAATGTTACTTTGCCCAGTATAGGGTGAAGTATTTAGGGTATAACGTGGGACGGGGGGAGGTGCGACCCTTACTGAATAAAGTTAAAAGCATCCAAGAATTTCCCAGACCCAACAGAAAGAAACAATTGCGTAGTTTCCTGGGTATGGTGGGGTATTACAGGAGATTCATCCCTCACTTTTCCGAAATGGCCACTCCATTAACAGACATGTTGAAGGGTAAGAATCCAGATCATCTGAGGTGGGGGGAGGTGGAGTTGAGGGCCTTAGAGCAGATGCAAAAGGCCTTGTGCCAGGAACCGGTGTTGAAAGCTGTAGATTTTGAAAAACCTTTTATTCTGCAAACCGATGCCTTGGGGAGGGGGCTAGGGGCAGTACTGTCTCAGGAACATGAAGGGGCCGAACATCCGGTACTGTATCTAAGCCGTAAACTCCTACCTCATGAGGACCATTACTCTACCATAGAGAAGGAATGTTTAGCTATAAGATGGGCAGTACAAGAGTGTACGGTCTATCTCGAGGGGAGGCCTTTTAAGCTAGTAACGGACCATGCTCCATTGAAATGGCTGAATTTAATGAAAAATAATAATGGAAGGCTAATGCGCTGGTACTTAGCACTGCAACCCTTCCAGTACACAGTGGAGCATCGTCCTGGGAGATGTTTGGGAAATGTGGATGCCCTATCCCGGGTAGGAGAGGATAAGGAGGAAAAGGGAAAAGAGTGGGGGAGTGACATCTTAAGGGGGGGGTATGTAAGGAGTATGAAGGAAGGAAAAGGGTAGAGAGGAATCCCAGCTTCATACAGGGGAAAGGAGAGCTGGAGGGTAGGAGGGAAGACCCTAGGGGGGCTCCGGGTTTGCCCAAGAGGGACATACAAATAAGAAACTACAACTCCCAGAAAGCCCCAGGAGAACCCAGGGTAAGGAGAAATAGAGTGCAGAACCAAGAAGCTCCAGAAGAGGGCTGCCAGAAAAGGGGAAAAGCTGAGTCACCACCCTGGTGGAGGCGGTGGCTGAACCGGTGGGGGGGGGGAAAGAAAAGCAGCCTAGCCCGGCTAATGAGGGAAAGGGAGAGCAGCTGGAAAAGGGTTGGGGGAGGAGAAAATGGACTGGGCCCCAGTGAGAGAAGAGGAGGAGGAGGAGGAGGCCATGGAGCAAGAGGAGCACGGGGCGGTATCAGAAGAACCGATGGAATTCTTGGCTCTGAGGCAGCCAGAGCAGGAGGTATAGTGGGAATGCCCGGGTCAAGCGGGAGGAGGTCAGAAGAGTAAGGCTGACCATGAGGGTGGGACCCGAGGCTTTGAGCCCGCGCAAAGCCTGGTTGTAATTGGGACTGTGTTTTGAACAGCCTGGCTATATGGAACTGAGTTGAGAAAAGCCTGGTTGTAATTGGGACTGTGTTTTGAACAACCTGGCTATATTGGACTGAGGGGAGAAAAGCCTGGTTGTAATTGGGACTGTGTTTTGAACAGCCTGGCTATATTGAACTGAGGGGAGAAAAGCCAGGTTGTAATTGGGACTGTGTTTTGAACAACCTGGCTATATTGAACTGAGGGGAGAAAAGCCTGGTTGTAATTGGGACTGTGTTTTGAACAGCCTGGCTATATTGGGAACTGCATTAAGAAAAGCCTGGCTGTATGTGGACTGGGGGGGGGGGGGGGGGGGTTTGACCCACCTGGTTACCTTGGATTAAGAAAAGCCGGGCTGTAATTGGCCTGGGTTTAGTACTGCCAGGTTATAGGTAATGGTACTGAGTCAAGCTGGGCGGTAAATATACTGGGTCTTGAACAGCCTGAATATATTGAGGGGTTTTTGGTCTGAAAAACCTAGAAGGCCTGCTGAAGAAAGAAAAGGAAAGCTCGGGGCCGGTGGTGTGGGGGCCTTCCCCAGACTGAGCCAACCAGAGACTTTTTACAATATATACATATATGTATATTCATATGAAGTATGCATGCATATCAGATGTTATAGTATTAATGCCAATGTTTGTAAAGTACCTGTACATTAATTACTTAGCTGGGTTCTACTTTTTCGTATTTAGCTGTTAGACATACTGAGTTCCACCACATTTCGTAGGTTAACTTTGTAAAATCTTTCCAGTTTTGACATATCAATTTTATAGCCACTTGGATCAATATACGTAGTAGTTTAATTATATGTGGTGATAATGTATTGTTAATGCCGAAATCTCCTGCTACTTTGGATGTTTTGAGCTAAACGTACCAACTCCAAATAAGAGAAAACTCATTTTTTAAAAAAGATAAAAATCTGCCTTCTTTTCCTAATAAACTGTTTCTAACAAAGTTTTGTCTTTATGCATTTATCTTTTTAGGCAATTTTCAAAAAAAATGCACAAGTTAAAAATTGACAAAATCATGCCACTGGGATGTAGGAGGGGCCAACATTTTGAGTAGACTGGCTCCTCAGATATGACAGGAGAGCAAATGGGCACCCCAGGGGGCAATGCAGTGGACTTCATATAAATGCTCCCAGATATACATCTCATCATTGCTCCCTTACCTTGTCTGCTGAGCCCTATAAAACCCACCTAAAACCCACTACTCCCAACTGTACATCACTGGGAGTCATCGTGGATAGGACATTGAAATCTTCAGCTCAATGTGATGCGGCGGCTAAGAAGGCGAACAAAATGCTGAGTATTATTAGAAAAGGGATGGAACACAAGCATGCGGATTTTATAATGCATTTATATCGCTCCATGGTGCGACCGCACCTGGAGTATTGTGTTCAGTTCTGGTCGCCTCATCTCAAAAAAGATATAAAGGAATTGGAGAAGGTGCAGAGAAGGTCGACAAAAATGATAAAAGGGATGGGCCAACTACCCTATGAGGAGAGGTTAAGACGGCTAGGACTCTTTAGCCTGGAGAAAAGGCGGCTGAGGGGTGATATGATAGAGGTCTACAAATTAATGAGTGGGGTAGAGCGGACAGATGTGAAGCGTTTGTTTACACTTTCTAACAATAATAGAACCAGGGGACACAAGATGAAATTAGAATGTGGTAGGTTTAAAACAAATAGGAGAAAGTTTTTCTTTACTTAGCGCGTAGTTAGACTCTGGAACTCATTGCCGGAAAGGTAGTGACAGCAACTGGCCTTGCTGAGTTTAAAGGGGGTCTGGACAGATTCCTGAAGGAAAAGTCCATTGATCATTATTAAATTTGGGATTTTTGCCAGGTTCTTGGGGCCTGGATTGGCTGCTGTCGGAGACAAAGTGCTGGGCTTGATGGACCTTTGGTCTTTTCCCAGCATGGCAGTGCTTATGTACTTATGTACAATAGCCATTATGAGTGAAGGGGTCACGTATATATGGGTAGAGTAGGTTTCTAGTGAGGTTTGGAGGGCTCACAGTTTCCACCACAAGTATAACAGGTAGTATGAGGTATAGGCCTGGGCCTCTTGTCTACAGTGTACTTCATCCACCACCAACCACACTACTCCTTGGACCTGTATGCTGCTCTGATGGACCATGCTATATCATCTAAGGCTGTCATAGAAGCTGGTACTATTTTTATTCATATTTTTTAATTAGTGGGAGGGGGTCAGTGACCTCTAGGGTAGTAAGGGGAGGGGTAATCCCTGAGCCCAGTGGTCATCTGGTCATTTAGGGCACATTTTTGTGTCTTGTTCATAAAAAAAACAGGTCTAGACCAAAATAGTTGAAAATTTCACCCTAGATGTTTTGGTTTTATGTTATAAAACATCCAAGTATTACGCACACCCTAATTTCAATTTTAAAACACCTCTTAGACACCCCCTTGTTATTTGGACACACTACAGATGAAATGCATAGATAGATGTCCGCAAAACAGGTTTTTTTAACGATTTGGATATTTAGAGAAAAAAATCCATCCAAATGGTGCTTTGTGACACTTTTGGACATTTTTCTGTTTTGAAAATAAACTCTCCTCCCAAGATTATATAGGAACCAAAGGAGGATGGATGAGGAAGTGGTATCAGGGGAGATTGCATGCTTGGAAGTACAGGTAGAAATCCCCAATCCCCAGCAACAAAAAAGAGGCCAGAGTCATGTTGGAACAACTAGAAATTCACATCAGCCACACGTGAAGATGTGTCCCAGAGGGCAAGGAGAAAGGAAGGGGGAGGTCATAAGAGGAAGAAGAGAAAGGAAGGGGTAAGAACAAGGAGGAAGAGGAGATGAGGTGGGAGAAGACCACTAAACTTCAATGAAGTTGACTAATTTAAAATTTCATACAAAAGTTTGTAATCCAATTTATTTTTATGGGTAACTCTACTTGACTTTTGTGGAAAATAGCAGACAGTTCACAGGAAAACCCTCTGGTTACTAAATCAGTGCCTGAATAATCTGTTCACATGAATAACTTCCCTAAATCTTAATGCACAGATACTGTGTTTTTAGTTTCATGGGATATACAGGCAAACACTTCACTTGTTATGTGCTGTCAAGTTTCTGCACTAAAGGAAAGTAAGGATGGAGGTAATTCATACAAAAGTAAGCAAAATGGTGTATTGTCTGAAGAATAAGTCACACACAGAGGGGCTGAAGGAGATAAAGACACACTCGACATAAGAAGAAAAGCAAAAGGAAGATATAATGCAAGTTTTCACATACTTATATGCTATGAATAAGGTACAAACAAGTAGTATTTTCAAAAAAATGAAAAGCTGAATTTTAAAAGGATGTCAAAGGAATTAAGAAGGTGAGAACCTCAAAAAAGAAAAGATGTGATTTTTTATTTCTTTCTTGTAGAGTATCGTGGATATTTAAAGTAGTTCAATAGTAAATAGCAACAAAATGAAAACATGCTTTGGAAAAACACTGGGAGGTCACTTTTCACAATACGTTTACCCAGGATCTGAAGCTGTCTGAAAACTTTTCAATCTGTTCATTGGAAGAAGTACACACATGGAAAAATACACTTTATCTGCTCTAAAGATATGAGATATTGAGAGAGACAACATCATATCCAGTTGTGTATTTTTACAATGATTTTATGGGGAAAATATTTATCGATAAAGAGATGAAATTCTTAGCAGGTCCTTTTTCCCCAGGGTACTTTTCAACGGAAAATACTCATACTTAATGTGAGAGAATTGGTAACTTGTAATCAGGTTATATTTGCAGTTCATGCCAGTGACTAACGAAAAAAAAAAAAACAAGCCTGTCTAATGTAAGAACTGAGCCATAATTCTACTTACTAGGTATGTCCATCAAATGAAGGAAGAGTTGTGAAGGATGGATGATGAAATGGATAAGAGATTTCTACAGTTACAAGTCCCCCAATCATGATGTACCCATCCCTCTGGTAGCCTGGTCGTAGCTCTGTTGAAAGGTAGTTTCCAAGTGTGCACTGACACTCAGCCGTCTTCCACAGGATGTCACAAAGCATCAACACAATCAGAAACAGATGAGCTTCCATTTTTAGTGCTGTGAAACAGCTTCTACTGTGATAACGTTCACTCTTCCCACTCCAAATGTAACAGCTGGGCATGGTGTGGGATGCTGTATGGTTCCTGATGGTGCTATCTAACTAAATATTTGAATGATGGGCAGAAAACATTAAGTATTAAATTGCAGTGAAGTAGACCTGTGCATATACACACAAAAAGGATAACAAAAGCTTGCATAATTTAATGTATATTGAGAGGTGACCACTCTATTTCTAGCTGAGCTCCAATGCCTGTGAGGATATTATGTGGTCTCTGTTGGGCCCTGATGCTCAGAGGTTCATCCCTAAGGGATATCTGCTCTTGACAGCTTCATTTATCTTGAAATATAGATTGTTTCTTTTAAATATAACCTTATGGATCCTTTGTCTTCATTAACTTAAAGACAAATATTAATTTGATTGGCATGCTTTTGTGGATCACAGTATAACACAATATTGTAATACAGGTGAAGATAACAGAAAAAGATGAAAAAAGCCCATACACTCTGCACAGTTATTCAGGGCCACCGAGAAACTAAACCGGGCCCGAGCGAGGCCGCCCCCCGCCGCCGCCGCCCCGCTCCCAGGCCACCGGCGCTGCAGTCCACAGTCTCACCTGCCTGCCCTTGGCTCCGTCAACAGCCTCCCTTCGTCCACCACTGAGCCCCCTGCATTAAAATCGGCAGCGCCTCAGCTCGTTTGGAAAGACAGTTCGCTTTCCTTCGGGCCTCCCCTCACTGTGTCCTGCCCTCGTCTGATGTAACTTACGGTTTCCGAGAAGGCGGGACACAGGGAGGGCCTGAAGGGAAGTGATCTGCCTTTTCAAACGGATCTAAGGTGCTGCCGA
Organism: Microcaecilia unicolor; assembly: GCF_901765095.1. NCBI lineage: Eukaryota > Metazoa > Chordata > Amphibia > Gymnophiona > Siphonopidae > Microcaecilia > Microcaecilia unicolor. The sequence goes on from NC_044033.1 coordinate 236,039,353, forward strand.
TTTTAATGCAGGGGGCCCGGTGTCAGATAGAGGGGGGCTGTCGACGGAGCCGAGGGCAGGCAGGTGAGACCGGGGACTGCAGCGCCGGTGGTCTGACCCCGGCGCCAGGCCCCCCTTGGAGGCCCGGGAATTTTGTCCCCCCTGCCCTCCCTCTCTGCGACCCTGCAGTTATTGTGTCTTTACTGCCTTGCATACATCTGAGATTCCTGTTAGAGCGTGACTAATTACAAGGCATCTCTCCAGGACAATCTAGTGGGTTCCTTCCTTGGAAATCCAGCACCTTGAATAGCTGCACATCTGATCCCTATTACTACCATCCTGCACCTCATCTTTCCCATATTTAACTACAAGGCTTTTGTAATAATTAAAACCAGGGGCGTAGCCACGGGTGGGCCTGGATGGGCCCAGGCCCACCCACTTTCCCTCCAGGCCCGCCCAGACAACATGCTCATACTGAAGGGAGGGGTGGTCCGCATCAGCTCCTTCCACTGTCAGACGAGATGACCCTCTTCTCCAGCACCCAGCCTTTAAAAAAAAAACCAAAATCGGCGAAGCGCCTCGCGTTGGCTCTGCACTGTTGTACAGCAAAAATTGCCTCGTCGCGTCGTTGGCCTTTCTTTCACTGTGTCCCACCCTCTGATGTAACTTCCTATTTCCGCGAGGGCGGGACACAGTGAAAGAAAGGCCGACGACGCGACGAGGCAATTTTTGCTGTACAACAGTGCAGAGCCAACGCGAGGCGCTTCGCAGATTTTGTTTTTTTTTTTAAAGGCTGGGTGCTGGAAAAAAGGCTACGTGTAGCTGCCCAAGATGCGGAGCAATTAGGAAAAGAAAGAACGAGTTGGAAAAACAAGTCGGGGAGCTTCAAGCAAAGTGTTCATGTCTGGAAGAAGAGAGATATGAGGCTGTGCAAGAGTGCGAGACAGCATGCAACTGGTGGAAGAAGCAAACTTACAAAAAGATCAAGTGAGATAATGTCATTTATTCATGAAGGCTGAATACTGAGGGGCCTTTTTAGTAAGTTTAGTCCTCACTTTGATATTAATACAGAATTAACATGCTTTACAGTCTGTATGTTAACACTGATTCAGTCTGGTTTTTATATTTTAATAATACTGACTTCCATGTTGAAATTTAAATAATTTGATTAATATTAAAAAATATAGTGCATATCAGCTTGGTTTAATGCAGAAATCTATGTTAACTTTTCACCTTCATGATTATATTAACTGTACCTCCCTGTTTCAGAGTATTGGCACACTTCTTTCTTTCTTTCTTTCTTTCCTTCCTTCTGCTGTCCCTCCCCCCAGCAGTTTTCATAAGGGATTGCCAGGCAGCCCAAGTATTGACAGGTCACCCCCCCCCCCCCCCCCCCCCACACACACACACACACACACACACACCACAATGACATCCAGGTTTAAAGAGACTTGGAGCCCTGATTTCTCTTCTTTTTTTCACCAGAGCTTCAAGGGGAATTCCAGATCCTCTCTTTTAACTCCTTTTAAACTGCTTGTAACTCCTAACCTTTATTCACTTGTTCAGAACCCTTATTTTATAATCCTCACTTTAATATTCCCTTATCTCTTGTTTTTCCTGTTTGTCTGTCCTAATTAGATTATAGGCTCTTGTTGAGCAGGGACTGTCTCTTCATGTTCAAGTGTACAGCGCTGCGTACGTCTAGTAGCGCTATAGAAATGATAAGTAGTAGTAGAAGAGGGTCGTCTGACAGTCGTAGGAGCTGGTAGGCAGGTGGGGACTATTTGGTGATTGGTATTTGCTAGTTTTTTTTTTCAAATTTACATCTGCTGTCTTTATATTTTGCACAGTACTAGGGGACATTTTCTGTTTCTATGGCGTTGCATTGTATGCAGAGTCTGGCATCTTGGGGGTTCAATTTAATTTTTGTCTAAATAAAAAGTTTATGATTACTTATTCTATAGTGGATTAGGGTGTATCTGTGTTTGTGAAAAAGACATGGCTTTCAGTTGGCATTGACTGTGCAGGATCGAGGATCTGTACTATTCTGTCTGGTTTCGTTTTACAATAGGTGAATTTATGTTCTAGTGCTCACTGTAGCGTTTAAGATGCTTGTGTGACTTGTAGAAATGACTGCTTATGGTATGCTAGAATTGCGCTATAGGTCCTGAGTGTTTTGTATTCTTGGTATGCCTGGTACTGGATTTTGGAGGGGGGTGTTAAAAAATGACCAGCCCCAGGTGTCAACTACCTTAGGTAAGCCACGGTTTTGATCGCTGTCGCTGCCTATTCTCTCGTGGCTGATGCCAAACTATGGGGGAGGGGGAAGGGCAGGGTTGATGCCAGGCTACAGTTCCAGGCTGGAGATTTTGGGACAGTCCTGCATTTCTGACCATCTCATTGATATGGGACTTGCAGCACTGATTTCCATGGGCAGAATCAGGCACTGCAAATCCCACACTGATTTGGGTTATAAAGTTTAAATCAGGACTGCACAAAATCTCAACCCTGGAACTGGGTAATTTGCCATCTCTGTGATTTCTAATTTTTTGTGTTTTATTCTGCAGTTTGTAAGGGGCGGTCTGTTCTGCATGTGACCGACGTAAAAGATTGTGTGTGCATGTAGTTCGTGTGGGGATCTATATGAGTCTGACTTCTCTGGCTTTTTAAATGGGAATGTCAGTTTCAGAATTTACCTGTTTTATGAATACAGCTTAATCAGGCATTTGCATTAGTTACAAAGCAAAGTTTGAAAGATATGTGCCATTGATATGTTTGCCTTATAGCAGTCATATTTGGTCAAGTTTAAGATATGGGATAAAATCACTATATTTAAAAATGTTCTTTGTTCCATGAACCAGGTATGTGGTTTGTGTTAATGCAGGAGAGCTGTTGCACAGACTGTTTACTTAGAAATCCATCATCAAGTGCACTCTAAGGCATTATTAAGGAGTATCCCAAGAAACACTACTCACACCTAGTGCCCACCCATATCAGCTCTGGGCCCACCCAAAATGTCAGGTCTGGCTACGCCACTGATTAAAACAAATCTGCTTGATACAGATTTATTCCCCTGGCCTAAGTTAAACACGTAAAGTCAGTGAGGTCACCACCCTATCAGTAGATTCAGTCCTACTACCTATATAGATAATGGTCTTGCCTCTATGGATTATGCTAACAGTGCCAACTCTTAATTTCAGCCAGTTAAATTGTTGATGTCATGCACTGTAAGAGCAATGTATTGTCAAGTTAGGGAATTCAGAGGTTTTAATTCATCATTTGCAAACTATTTCCATGAATTCAGGAAATGTATTTGGAAGTTTCACACATTTATGTTAATAAAAGTTTTTTTTAACACGTTAACACTTTTTAAACAAGTGTTAGGAGAATGTGTGTGGAAAAAATATGTCTTACCTGATCATTTTCTTTCCATTAATCACAACCAGAGCTGGTGTTAGAATAGCTGAAGCCCAGGTCATAAATTAAGAAAGGGACCCTCTATCTAATCCCCTCTCCTCCCTGCCCCTCCCCTGATCTCCCTATCCAATATTATTACCATACATAAAATAACTTTAAATGACTTCTTAAAACTCAAAACACAGACAGACTTTCACCAAATACAGAACAAAGGATCACACCTGGAAGTAACTGCAGAGGTGTGCAAGGTGGCACCATGGGTCTAGTTGAGGTAGCCTGGAACATCAGAAAGCACCAATTAGCAGTCACTGTAAATAGTGGAGCTGGAGCATATGCACAGAAGAGGAGCCTGCTCAGAGTGTCCTAGTGCAGGAGACCCTGGAAAGGCACATGGAAGCTTGGCCACTGTTTGGAAATCAGGATACTGGGCTAGGTGAACCATTGGTCTGACCAAGCATGTCTACTCTTATGTTTTTATGTTATATTCTCCGGCACACCTGCAGAAGAGCAATGCTAGGATCCGGAGCTGTACTAGTAAATTCAGTCCTCTGTTCATATAGGGGTCAGATGGCTGCTGGGGTAGAGGGATACTGGTGTATGCACAGAAGCGGGATTCATGATTGCCTGCTCAAAGTAAAGAGCAATACACACCCTTTCCCATTTAACAGTTTCCCTGCAAATGGCCAAAATGGTAGTTTTAGAATGCCAGCTGTCCTTCCTCAGCCATGAGCCACTGTAGCTCCTTGTGACCACTGGCAAGTCACTTAGAGGGGCATTTTCAAAAGAAATGTCTAAATCAGAATTTGGACATTTTAAAAAGACGTCCAAATTCCAAACAGGAAAAAAGGTCATTTTCAAAAAAAAAAATGGACGTTTATCTTTTCTGTTGGAAAATGCTATGGACCTCTTGTGATTTGGACGTCCTTTTATGTGGTTCATTTTCAAACAAAAGACTTCCAACAGGCTTTGATCTTGGCAACATGGGTTCAACTCTCACTTCTGCTCCTTATGACTTTGGGCAAGTCAAATGCACAAGGGCCATTTTTGGATATGACATCTAAGTCTGAATTTGGACGTTTTTGTAAAACATCCAAATCAGAACAGGAAAGGTCATTTTCTATTTAAAAACAAAAAAGTCTATCTTTTCCTTTTGAAAATGCTGTTTGGAAAAATGTTTTGTGATTTGGGGGAGTAAGGCAAGGTGATCCCTGGTCATCTGGTCATTTGAGGCACTTCTTGTGTGGAGTACAGGAATAGCCTAGTGGTTAGCACAGCAAACCTTGATCCGAGGGAAGTGGGCTCAATTCCCACTGCAGCTATTTTTTTTATAAAAACAGGGTCTAGCTCAAAACACCTAAGTTTTAGTCTTGGACGTTTTTGTTTTGTTCCATTATGGCTGAAAGATGTCCAAATCTTAGAAATGCCCAAGTCCTGCCTTGAAAACACCCCTGGCATGCCCCCTTGAGATTTGGATGTCCTTCTGAGGGACTTCAGAGAAAGACGTCCAAAAAGAGGTTTTGATAATACACTGATTTGGATGTTTTTGTGAGATAAACGTCCAAATGCTGACTTGTATCACTTTTTGGACGTCTATCTCTTTTGAAAATGAGCCTGTTAATGTTCCATTTTCCCAGGTGCAAAACTTATATTGTGAACCCTCTAGAGACAGAGAAAGTAGCTGCATACAGGGCCGGCAGAATGCGGTAAGAATGGTATGCATGGCAGGGGGGTGCCAACATTCAAGGGGCGCCAGAAACTGCCATGCTTACCCTGTGCTACACTTAAGCCCTCCAAAGATGAAGACCTACCTTGATCATTTAAGGCCACCCTGGTGGTGTACTGGCCTCTAAGGCTGCGTGAACAGGAAAGAATCCCATACTTTCCTGCCCTCTGCCATTCTTCCGTCTTCCTTTGCGCTTCTGTGCCACGTGCAGTGCCGCTGTATTTTAAAAATGGCTGCCATTTTGAAAACTTGGCGGCACTGGGGCCACAGCACAGAAAAGCTATCTTCCAGAACCATGCTTGATTTTAAAGATGAATTGCATATTGCTAACAATAGTTCTACAAGTTCATTTTTCAATTCTATCATTCGGCGCCAAGCCAAATGCAAAGCGGAGATAAGGAGGGCAAAAAAGGACTTTGAGAAGAAATTAGCGTTGGAAGCAAAAATACATAGTAAAAATTTTTTTAGATACATTAAAAGCAGGAAACCGGCCAAAGAGTCGGTTGGGCCGCTGGACGAAAATGGTGTTAAAGGGGCGATCAAGGAGGACAAAGCCGTAGCGGAGAAATTAAATGAATTCTTTGCTTCGGTCTTCACCGAGGAGGATTTGGGGGGGACACCGGTGCCGGAAAGAATATTTGAAGCGGGGGAGTCGGAGAAACTAAACAAATTCTCTGTAACCTTGGAGGATGTAATGGGTCAGTTCAGCAAGCTGAAGAGTAGTAAATCACCGGGACCTGATGGTATTCATCCCAGAGTATTAATAGAACTAAAAAATGAACTTGCGGAGCTACTGTTAGAAATATGCAATCTGTCCCTAAAATCGAGTGTAATACCGGAAGACTGGAGGGTAGCCAATGTTACTCCGATTTTTAAGAAGGGTTCCAGAGGAGATCCGGGAAATTATAGACCGGTGAGTCTGACGTCGGTGCCGGGCAAGATGGTGGAGGCTATTATTAAGAATAAAATTGCAGAGCATATACAAAAACATGGACTGATGAGACAAAGTCAGCACGGATTTAGTGAAGGGAAGTCTTGCCTCACCAATCTAATGCATTTTTTTGAGGGGGTAAGCAAACATGTGGACAATGGGGAGCCGGTTGATATTGTATATCTGGATTTTCAGAAGGCGTTTGACAAAGTGCCGCACGAAAGACTCCTGAAGAAATTGCAGAGTCATGGAATCGGAGGTAGGGTACTATTATGGATTAAGAACTGGTTGAAAGATAGGAAGCAGAGAGTAGGATTGCGTGGCCAGTATTCTCAGTGGAGGAGGGTAGTTAGTGGGGTCCCGCAGGGGTCTGTGCTGGGTCCGTTGCTTTTTAATGTATTTATAAATGACCTAGAGATGGGAATAACTAGTGAGGTAATTAAATTCGCCGATGACACAAAATTATTCAGGGTCGTCAAGTCGCAGGAGGAATGTGAACGATTACAGGAGGACCTTGCGAGACTGGGAGAATGGGCGTGCAAGTGGCAGATGAAGTTCAATGTTGACAAGTGCAAAGTGATGCATGTGGGTAAGAGGAACCCGAATTATAGCTACGTCTTGCAAGGTTCCACGTTAGGAGTTACGGATCAAGAAAGGGATCTGGGTGTCGTCGTCGATGATACGCTGAAACCTTCTGCTCAGTGTGCTGCTGCGGCTAGGAAAGCGAATAGAATGTTGGGTGTTATTAGGAAGGGTATGGAGTCCAGGTGTGCGGATGTTATAATGCCGTTGTATCGCTCCATGGTGCGACCGCACCTGGAGTATTGTGTTCAGTACTGGTCTCCGTATCTCAAAAAAGATATAGTAGAATTGGAAAAGGTACAGCGAAGGGCAACGAAAATGATAGTGGGGATGGGACGACTTTCCTATGAAGAGAGGCTGAGAAGGCTAGGGCTTTTCAGCTTGGAGAAGAGACGGCTGAGGGGAGATATGATAGAAGTGTATAAAATAATGAGTGGAATGGATCGGGTGGATGTGAAGCGACTGTTCACGCTATCCAAAAATACTAGGACTAGAGGGCATGAGTTGAAGCTACAGTGTGGTAAATTTAAAACGAATCGGAGAAAATTTTTCTTCACCCAACGTGTAATTAGACTCTGGAATTCGTTGCCGGAGAACGTGGTACGGGCGGTTAGCTTGACGGAGTTTAAAAAGGGGTTAGATAGATTCCTAAAGGACAAGTCCATAGACCGCTATTAAATGGACTTGGAAAAATTCCGCATTTTTAGGTATAACTTGTCTGGAATGTTTTTACGTTTAGGGAGCGTGCCAGGTGCCCTTGACCTGGATTGGCAACTGTCGGTGACAGGATGCTGGGCTAGATGGACCTTTGGTCTTTCCCAGTATGGCACTACTTATGTACTTATGTATGTACTCTGGGATGAAAACCATCCAGTTCAGGCGATTTGCTGCTCTTCGATTTGTCAAATTGTGCCATTACATCTTCTAGATTTATAGAGATTTCATTCAGTTTCTCTGACTCATCAGCTTTGAATACTCTGGCACCGGTATCTCTTCCAAATCTTCCTTGTTGAAGACTGAAGCAAAGAATTCATTTAATGTCTCCCCCATGGCTTTGTCTTCCCTGAGTGCTCCTTTTACTCCTCAGTCATCTAGCTGACCAACTGATTTTTTTGCTGGCTTCTTGCTTTTAATATACCTAAAAAATGTTGTTATGTATTTTTGCATCCAATGCAATCTTTTTTTCAAAGTCCCTCTTTGCCTTCCTTATCAGCGCCTTGCATTTGACTTTTCATTCCTTATGTTGCTTCTTCTTATTTTCAGTCGGATCCTTCTTCCATTTTCTGAAGGATTTTCTTTTAGTTCTAATAGCTTCCTTCACCTCACTGTTTAACCATGCCAGCTGTCATTTGGTCTTCCTCCCTTCTTTTTTAATACAGAGAATTTATTTGACCTGGGCTTCAAGGATGTTGTTTTTGAACAGCATCCACACCTGATATAACTTTTTGACCTTCGCAGCTGCTCCTCTAAGGTTTTTTTTTTCACCGTTCTTCACATTTTATCATAGTTTTCTTTTTTAAAAGTTAAATGCTAATGTTTTTAATTTCCTGTGTGTACTTACTCCAAAGCCAATATCAAATCTGATCATATTATGCTCACTGTTATCAAGCGGCCACATCATCATTGCCTCCTGCACCAGATCACGTGCTCCACTAAGGACTAGGTCTAGAGTTTTTCCTCCTCTTGTTGGCTCCTGTAACAGGGGCAACCTGTTTCACCTTTCTAGGCTGCATCAGGGGAAATAAAGGTGAATAATTCAATTTTCAAGAACTTGATAATTCTCCTCTCGAGCAACTTTTCAACACCGCCGCTTCACACTCTACGGCACTTTTCAAAAAAATGGCATCATTATTTAGCTTCACTTATTTCATTCTGTATCTATAGAAGGTATTTGTCATTTATAATTATTCACAGGGTAGTGGAGTTTTCTTATGACTCATGAAGGAACAGAGCCTCCTACAATTCTGAAGGTGTTGTCCTTACAAATAGGAGTGACTCCGATATTCACTGAAGTCTTTTTTCTCCACTTCTCAGATACTATTGTTGACATTTTCTTTGGAGAAATTTAATGACATCCCGAAAGATACAGAATATAAAGTAGAAAATTGATTATAAATTTTGATATTGGATTTTACAGATTCCTTAACAGAAAAGTGGTAATTGAAATCACCCGTTATTATTGTGTTGCCCAGTTTGTTAGCCTCCCTAATTTCTGATAACATTTCTACAGCTATCTGTTCATCCTGGCCAGGTTCTGATTTCTTACACTTTAAGGTCATGCTGACCTCCTTCCAATCTGCTCTTTTACGCGCCAAACAGGATTATTTTATCCAACTGACCAATTCTCTTGGCTCTAACCCTCGACTTCTCTTCACCACATTGAACTCTCTCCTCAAGGTGCCCCCTCCCCCAACTCCCACTTCATTATCTCCTCAGACCCTTACTGAATTCTTTCATGACAAGGTTCAAAAGATAAACCTTGAATTCCCTACCTCACCACCTCTCCCTCCACTAGTCCGTTCCCCTCTCTCTCCTTCCCCTCATTTCTTTTCCTCCTTTCCTGAAGTTACTATAGAGGAAACTACACTTCTCCTTTCTTCCTCAAAATGTACCACCTGTTCCTCTGATCCCATTCCCACCCACCTTCTTAATGCCATCTCACCTGCTCTTATTCCTTTTTTCTGTCACATTCTCAACCTCTCACTTTCCACTGCGACTGTCCCTACTGCCTTTAAACATGCTGTGGTCACACCTCTCCTTAAGAAGCCTTCACTCGACCCTACTTGTTCCTCTAATTACCGACCCATCTCCCTCCTCCCTTTTCTCTCCAAATTACTTGAGCGTGCTGTTCACCACCGCTGCCTTGATTTTCTCTCCTCACATGCTATTCTTGACCCACTACAATCTGGTTTTCGCCCTCTCCACTCAACCGAAACTGCGCTTACTAAAGTCTCCAATGACCTATTACTGGCGAAATCCAGAGGTCAATATTCCATCCTTATTCTTCTTGATATTTCCACTGCTTTTGACACTGTTGATCACAGCATACTTCTCGATACCCTGTCCTCACTTGGATTCCAGGGCTCTGTCCTTTCCTGGTTCTCTTCCTACCTCTCCCTCCGCCCTTTTAATGTTCACTCTGGTGGATCCTCTTCTACTTCTATCCCTCTGCCTGTCGGCGTACCTCAGGGCTCTGTCCTTGGTCCCCTCCTCTTTTCTATCTACACTTTTTCCCTTGGTTCATTAATCTCATCCCATGGCTTTTCCTACCATCTCTATACTGATGACTCCCAAATCTACCTTTCTACCCCTGATATCTCACCTTGCAATCCAAACCAAAGTTTCAGCGTGCTTGTCTGACATTGCTGTCTGGATGTCTCAACGCCACCTGAAATTAAACATGACCAAAACCGAGCTTCTCATTTTTCCCCCCAAACCCACCTCCCACTCCCCCCATTTTCTATTTCTGTTGATGGCTCTCTCATTCTCCCTGTCTCTTCAGCTCGTAACCTTGTCGTCATCTTTGACTCTTCTCTTTCCTTCTCTGCTCATTTCCAGCAGACCGCCAAGATCTGTCGTTTCTTTCTTTACAACATTCGTAAAATCCGCCCCTTTCTTTCCGAGCACTCTACCAAAACCCTCATCCACACTCTTGTCACCTCTCGTTTAGACTGCTGCAATCTGCTTCTTGCTGGCCTCCCACTTAGTCACCTCTCCCCTCTCCAATCGGTTCAAAACTCTGCTGCCCGTCTCGTCTTCCGCCAGGGTCGCTTTACTCATACTACCCCTCTCCTCAAGTCGCTTCACTGGCTCCCTATCCATTTTCGCATCCTGTTCAAACTTCTACTAACCTATAAACGTACTCACTCTGCTGCTCCCCAGTATCTCTCCACACTCGTCCTTCTCTACACCCCTTCCCATGCACTCCGCTCCATGGATGAATCCTTCTTATCTGTTCCCTTCTCCACTACTGCCAACTCCAGACTTTGCGCCTTCTGTCTCGCTGCACCCTACGCCTGGAATAAACTTCCTGAGCCCAAACGTCTTGCCCCATCCTTGGCCACCTTTAAATCTAGACTGAAAGCCCACCTCTTTAACATTTGCTTTTGACTCGAAACCACTTGTAACCACTCGCCTCCACCTACCCTCCTCTCCTCCTTCCTGTACACATTAATTGATTTGATTTGCTTACTTTATTTTTTGTTTATTAGATTGTAAGCTCTTTGAGCAGGGACTGTCTTTCTTCTATGTTTGTGCAGCACTGCATATGCCTTGTAGCGCTATAGAAATGCAAAATAGTAGTAGTAGTAGTAGTACACTCCTATCACTATCCTTTTCCCCTTTACACATCGACTTTCAATCCATAGGCATTCCAAGATGTGTTTTATTTCCTGCAGAATTTTCATCTATTTGATTCAAGGCCCTCCTTAACATACAGTGCTATCCCTCCACTTTTTCAAATAGATGTTTAAATAAAAATACCTTCACAGCTCTGATGTTTTCTGATACTTCGTCTCTGCCTTTCTTTCATTTTTTTAGGGGGGGGGGGAGGCAGTAGCTGCCAGATGCATCATTCTTAATCTTCCAATATTGTTCTATCTGTGGTGGGTTCTTCTTTAACACTTAGCATGTTATCAACCACATTTTGTAGACCCTTGTCAGGTAAGACATTTGGCAATTTGGCATGCTGGCTGCAAACCTTTATCTTCTGTATTGTTATCTTGATAGGTTGTAAGATGCAATGGTATGGAACCACGTTGTTTGCAATTCACCACCTTTCAGGTTTGGTGATGGATGAACTTCTGTGAATGGTTCTGTCCTATCTGAAATTTTGGCATTCTTTTCTTCCCTTTGGTTTTAATCTATATGTCCTTTTTGCCAGCCTGCCAGTAAAGGTAACATAGAAACCACAAAAGAACTATAAACTAAGACACTCTGTAAATCTGAAGTTTCTAATGGAAATCCCTGAAATGGGGATCCATCAGAATCTGTATCAGCAAGAAGCTACTCCATACCATTTTCAGCAGGGAACCAAGGACTTCTTTCTGCAGTTTTACTGTACATTCTACTCGTCTCCTGTCCCCTTACCCTATATTGCTTTTTTCTTCCTTCAGCTCTGTGATAGGAATAAAACCTCATCTTTCATAGATGAACTAGAATTTTCAGAAGTGGATACTCTCTTATTTAGAACAATTTCTTACACTTGAATAGACTATTCTTTTTGTTCTTTACTGCTAAGTCTGCTGCTTGTCCTATATCTCTCATTAATCGTATCAGCTGTAGTATGAGTGCAAGAAGGGCTGGCATTCAAGGGGATGGGAAAAGGGATTTGATATACAGCCTTTCTGTGGTTTTCTTTTGCAACTACATTCAAAGCGGTTTACATAGTGTATACAGGTACATAACTGTACCTGGGGCAATGGAGGGTTAAGTGCACTAACCACTAGGCTACTCCTCCACAAGGGACTATTGCGAAAGGAATTGAGAGTACAAATCTGTCCCTTCCTGCTTTCCTTCTCGTCCTTATTTCTCCCTTCCCCTCTTCCAACATTTACTCCCTCTCTTCTCTAATCTCACCTCCTTTCCTCTTCCCTTTCTCTTTCATTTCTTGCTTATCCCTTCGTTACTCCTTGAGTCTGCTCTTCTCACTCTGGGACACATCTTCATGAACTTTCTAACACTTTCAGCAGTTCCACCATGGGTCTGGCCCCATTTTTCTTGGTAGGGAATGGGGACTGGGAACTTCCACTCATGCCACCTCGCCTTGCTGAACGACAGAGCAAATATGGGAAAAATGAGAGAGAGAGGAAAGAAATGCATTTAATTTTTCCTAACCTGGAGCATACAATTTCACATCTTGTTGTTTGACAAATATGCACGAGAAGAACATTATTTCTAACCCTCCTAACCCTATTTTGCTCATGTCTACTACAAATGGCAATACCTCTGTATCTTTCAGTTTGATGCTAATTTTATATTATCTGACATTTATTGTCTTTAAAGTCCTGTATCCTTGGATTATTACAATTTCTTGGACTTTGTGTCTCCAAGGAGGAAATTAAAAACAGCTCAGAACTGTTACCTAACCTCACACTAGTGTTCTGTGTTTATGACCCTTATTACAATATATTCTTAATGTATAGAGTTGCCTTGAATATATTGTCAGGAATGGACACTGAGATCCCCAACTACATCTGTAAAACATCTGGACTACTGACTGCTGTCATTGAAGGTATTCCAGCTGAGAAATCAAGTGAGTTTTCTGACCTGTCCAGGATAAATACCATTATCCAAAGGTCAGGGAATATCTTGATTTTACTTCACATCCTCTTTTTTAAACTTTCCTTAAGGTACATCAACATTCAGCAAAATTAAACCAAATTATTAACCCCGTGCCTTTAACTATGATAAACTACAGAATTCAAATATTAATTTACAATCAATAAATTGTAAAAATAAATAGATGTAGAAAATAATCACTGGGGCAAATATTTAGCCATTAGATGAGATGGATGAGAGTTAGGGAAGCCAGCATTCAAATCCTATTTCCCCCTTCCACCTACAATACTTTTCACTCTCAGTAATTCACTTCTCTCTCCTTTGCCTCTGGTGGAAAAGAAAGTTGCTCACCTGTAGCATGTGTTCTCCAAGGACAGCGGACACGTATATTCTCACATGTGAGTGACACCATCTGAGAGAGCTCAGGTGCAGATTCTGCCCAGCGTAACATGACTTCTTTTGTCAGTGCCTCACCATGCATGTGTGGGTACCTTCCTGTTCTACATGTGAGAGCAGGATCATCAGTACTAAAATATATATAGAAGAAAACAACTTTTGGGGAGGGAGAGTATGTGAGAATACTTATCCTGCCGTCCTCAAAGAACACCTGATACAGGTAAGTAACTTCGCTTTTTCCAAGGATAAGCAGGATATCCATTCTCACAGCAGAGGTCGTCCAAGAAAGAAGGAAACAACTGAGTGTTCTCAAACAAAACCCTACTTGGCCAGTTTTTGGCACTAGCCTTTATCGTGGGTAATCACACTCTTCAATATTTGCCCAATTGAACACAAATCCATATAAAATCTCCCTCTGTACTACAGCGGCATCTGTTGTTTTTCTTGGACTCACTGAAAAGTCAAAAACACAATCAACCTTAACTTATATACAGCCTTTTCTGAAAGTGCAGCCTGGAAGAGATTCAAATGGGCCTAAAAGGGTGGAGTTGGATTCTAGATACCAAAACCAATTTGCAGGACTATCTGACCAAACAGAATGTCACGTCAGGTATTCTGTTCAAAGCAGTAATGAGAAGTCAGTGTGTGGTCTGAAGACCACATTGCTTTGCAAATCTTCACAATGGAGGCTAATCTCAAGTGGGCTACCAACTTACCCAAGGATCTGACACTGTGAACTGTCACATGATCCTCCAAAGTCAGCCCAGTCTGGAGGTAAGTGAAGGAGATGAAGTTCTCTAGCCAACTGGATAAAGACATTTTATGATGGCTGCCCCATCATGTTTGGCTCAAAAGAAACAAAAAGCTTGATGGACTGTCTATGGGTTGTAGTCCACTCCATATAGAAGACCAAGGCTCATTTGCACTCCAAGGTGTCTACTGTACTTTTGCCAGGTTGGGCATGGGGCTTTGGTAAGAATGTTGGTAGAACAATTGACTGATTAAGATGGAACTCCAACTTAGGATAAAGTTACATGTCTGCGGAGAACTGTTCTATGAGCTGAAGTGACCGCCACCAAAATTCCCTGATATTCAGATATTCTACTTATAATTATATGGCCGAAAATATGAACACATTTAAGGCACAATCACTAACACCAGCCCTATAGCTGGTATAAATGTTTATATATGGATGTTAGCATTTATATATGTAAATGACAGAATTCAAAATATATACATGTACCCGGGTACCTCACCCAATCATGTGCATGCCCACCAAAGTAGACGCACTACGAAATAATGGCTTTCTATTTTTTCTGCTAGTTGGTATTCTTTAAGAAGTCATTTACTTGCATAAATTTCATTTAATTTCATGTATTATTATTTATAATCTGCTCTTATCAAGGGCAGAGAACAATAAAAGATACACAAAAGTACATTTAAATATTATGGGGTCATTATTCAGACTACGAGAGTTAGCCGGGTTAACTCCTGCTGTTGGCGCTGAGCTCGGATATTAAATGTAGGGCCATTTCCAGGGATCAACAATGAATATTCGATTTATTTTTGGCTGGTTTCAACTTAACCAGCTAAGTTGAACTTCAGCGCTGGCCGGTTAAGTTGAAACCACCCAATGATGGGCCTCCTAGGCTGCCAAACCTAGACAGCAATTAGCCTAATTGTCACAGTCCTACTGTGACTCCTGGACCATGGTCCCACATGCCCAGCAGAAACACTGGGGGTGGCATGGCAGGATAACATGGGATTCCAGAAAGTACTTTACTTTAACCAGGGCTTTTCCTGGCTCTATTCCAGCATGACTTCCTCACTATTGTGTGAGTGGGTTCCAGTACACCCTCCTTGCTATTGGGTGAGTGAGTCTAGAGATGTTATTGCAGGAGGGTTACTTCTTGGTGGAAAAGTCTGCATGCCTTTTTAAATTGTGCTTGTATGCATGTGTTAAATGTGCCATGTATATGTATTATATGTGTGTTTGTGCTTGTCACATGCAACAGTACTGTTGTCATAGAACAAGCAGACACCCCATGATATCATGTTGTAGGACGCATATCTAGAGCATACGCCTATGATGTGGTTGGCGTCTTCACTCTGAGCATGCATATAACATCAACACTTACCGAGACACTGTAGTGCACCTGTGCTAGATGCTTTGCCTACCAAGCCGCTTGCAGAATTTCTGTGCATCTCATCTGCATCCGATTTCCTTTAAGCATTGCTCACTATTAAGTATTCGGTAACTTCAACTGCAGATCTAGACGCACACGATTTTTGTGGTGGCTTTTGAGTATTGGGGACTCAATGTTTTACAGCTTTATTTCTTTTTTCTTCACATACTCTCTCTATTTCCTTTCTGTCTAAATTATGAAGTTCTTTTCTTTTTAGCACTTTTACTATTATTGTAAAGTGTTTTGCAGATGTAATAATCTATATGTTAGAGCGGAGCACTGAGTTTCAGCATACAGTCCTCTAATGGCAGAAAATAACTTTTACACCCTAATAGAATACAAAGTACTGTTGCATTAAAATATATATATATAGTTATGTGCAGTTAATAGAATACTCCTAGCGCCTGTCCAAGTGATGAAATTTAGTCACAGGTATTTATGCCAAGTGTAAATGCTGGTGACTATCAGTGCACATAGATTTTAGAAATACCCACAACCCACTCAGTCTACGCCAATGACCACACGCCCTTTTCCATTCTGCTTCTTAGAATTTATGCACAAAACTTTATAGAATATGCTTAGCAAGTTCTGTGTGTAAATTCTAATTAATGCCAATTAATATCAATAATTACCTGTAAGTGGCAATTATTGGCACAGATTAGCTTGTTAAGATAATCAAATTGCACATGCAAATCAGAATACGACTTGATTTCTGCATGCAACTCCAGTCACACTATATAGAATCCAGGGGTAAATGTTTGGGGCCGATTCAGGAATAATGTCAGGAAATACTTTTTTATGATGAGGGTGGTAGATATATGGAATACCCTCTCACGGGAGTTAGTGAAAATGAAAATTACAAAGGAATTCAAAAATGTGTTGGATAAACAAAAAGGAATCCTATACAGAAGCCATAGAACTAAACAAGCTTAACAGTGATAAGACGGCAAAACACCAGTAATTGGGAAGCAAAGTCAGTGCCATGCAGACTTCTGCGATCTGTGCCCTGATCGTAGTTTGACAGATTTGAATGGACTGGAGTGGGGCTTCAATGAAAACTTCAGTAGTTGGAGATCAAGGCTAGTGCCAGGCAGATTTCTACGGTCCATGCTCTGAAAATGGCAAAGACAAATGAAGATCAAGCATACATATGTAGTACCACATCATACCTTAGGCTACGAGTTTATCTTGTTGGGCAGACTGGATGAACCATTCAGATCTTTATTGCTGTCATCTACTATGTTACAAGGAGCAGCAGTAGGATTTGGACCAGGCTTCACTTTTTGTCTGCCTCATCACTTCTTTTATACACACATAACCGCTGTCAGTAAATAGTAAATTTCAATTTTCATATTAACAGTTAATGAATCCTAGAGTGAAGAAGCAGTGTAATGGTTAGTGTAGTGTGTTGTGAACCAGGAGAACTAGGTTCAGTTCCCCCTACAGCTCCTTCCAACTATGAGCAAATCACATAGCCCTCCATTTCCCCAGATACAAAATAAGAAGAAGAAGAAAAAAAAATATATATATATATATATATCACAATGTAAAATCTCACCCCCTTTCCTAACTAGTCCACAAGTGTTACTGTATTGTTTTCCCATTGAGTAGAGGATGTCTCAGAAACCTAGTTAATCCACAAAGTCATTCCAATAAAAATATGTCACCAAAAATTTTATTATTGACCACTATCCTGCTTATAATCAAAAGAGAAAAACACCTATATTCCGACCTAAATCGAGAGATGGACGTCTTTCTCTCGCGAGTGCCCAAAACGGTATAATCAAAAGCCGATTTCGGGCGTTTTAACTGTACTCCGTCGCAGGAACAAACAAAGTTGATGGGGGCATGTCGGAGGCGTGGTGAAGGCAGGACTTGGGCGTGGTTATCGGCTGAGCAGAGATGTACACCCTCGGCCGATAATCGAAAAAATAAAGGCGTTTTTAGCAAGAATTTAGGACACTTTTGGTGGACCCTTTTTTTTCACGAACAGGTCCCAAAAAAGTGCCCTAAATGACCAGATGACCACCGGAGGGAATCAGGGATGACCTCCCCTTACTCCCGCAGTGATCATTAACTCCCTCCCACCAAAAAAAAAACGAACTTTAAACACTTTTTTTCCAGCCTGTATGCCAGCCTCAAATGTCATCCCCAGCTCCATCACAGCAGTATGCAGGTCCCTGGAGCAGTTTTTAGTGGGTGCAGTGGACTTCAGGCAGGTGGACCCAGGCCCATCCCCCCCCTACCTGTTACACTTGTGGTGGTAAATGGGAGCCCTCTAAACCCCCCCCCCCAAAAAAAAACCCACTGTACCCACATCTAGGTGCCCCCCTTCACCCATAAGTGCTATAGTAATGGTGTAGAGTTGTGGGGAGTGGGTTTGGGTGTATTTGGGGGTCTCAGCACCCAAGGGAAGGGAGCTATGCACCTGGGAGGTATTTTAATGTTTTTGTCTATTTTTTAAAAGTGCCCCCTAGGGTGCCCGGTTGGTGTCCTGGCATGTGAGGGGGACCAGTGCACTACGAATCCTGGCCCTCCCACGATCCAAAGCCTTGCATTTGTTCGTTTTTGAGCTGGGTTGCTTCGGTTTCGATTATCGCTAAAAAATGAAAACGCCCAGCTCAAAAAACACCCAAATCCAATGCATTCGCCTGGTACAAATGGTATTTTCGAATAAAAAGATGGACGTCCATATTTTTCGAAAATACGGTTCGGCCCGCCCCTTCACGGACCCGGTCTCGGAGATGGACGTTCTTACACATAGGCATTCACGTTCGATTATGCCCCTTCACATCTTCTTAATTTTATATTCAAACTGTGTATAATATCTAATTTTATCTATAATATAACATATGTGAAATTTAGGATGGTCTCAACCAATGATGTAGTTTCTTTGTAAAAAAAAAAAAGACATTCAACTTCGACTTCCCAACAAAAGATAACAATATTTAAATTAATTCATCCTTTAAACAAATATTAATAATTCTTGTATTTTGATAAGCATTCTCTGCTGTTCCTTTCAGGTCTCAACAGAATAACGTAACACTTAGGGAAAAAGATACAGCCCAGAAGTCCAGCACTGGAGGCCAGAATAGCAAATATCTCCACAGCCACCGTGTATTTGCCCTTGGTACTCAGGTATGTTGGGATGAAGGAGACCCAGACACTGCAGAACACCAGCATGCTGAAGGTGATATACTTGGCCTCATTGAAACTATCAGGCAGATTTCTTGCTAGGAAAGCTACGATGAAGCTGATAGCAGCCAAAAGTCCCAGGTAACCCAAGACACAGTAAAAAGCAAATATTGATCCTTCATTACATTCAGTTAGTATTGTTCCAATTTCTGAATTCTTATTAAGATATGGGAATGGGGGAGCAGTGAACAACCAGACAAGACACAGAACAGTTTGAATAAGGGAACAGGAAATTACTATAGAAAATGAAACCCTGGAACCCATCCATTTCCGGAGCTTGCTTCCAGGCTTGGTAGCATGAAATGCTATGACCACAGTGATGGTTTTGGCCAATACTGAGGAGAGAGCGATGGAGAAACTGATCCCAAAGGCAGTCTGTTGGAGAATACAGGTCACTTTGTCAGGATGGCCGAGGAAAACTAAGGAGCAGAGGAAGCAGAGCATGAGTGAGATGAGGAGAATGTAACTGAGTTCTTGGTTGTTTGCTTTCACTATGGGGGTGTTCTTGTAATGAATAAAAATCCCCAAGATGACAGTATTAATGAAAATGAAGAAAATGCAGATGAAAGTCAAAGTTATCCCCAAAGGTTCTTCATAGGTCAGGAAAGTTATCACTTTCGGGATGCAGACATCTTTCTTCTGATTGGGCCATTGTTCCTCTGGGCATTTCATACAAACATCCATATCTAAGAATGAAAAATATTGTTCAATTAGCTCACAAATGGCATCAGTTATAGGACAGTAGCTTTTCCTTATAATAAGGCTTGTTTCAAAATGACAGACAGTATCAAACACTAAAGAGTAATGAACAATGAGCTTACTGGAAATGTAATCATGCATTATCTTTTAGAAGAGCAAAAGAGGAGCAGACCCACATAGAAAAATGAAATAATATTTATTTAATGCAGATACATAAAAACAGCATACAATTTTCCTCTAACCGCCCAATATGGCCATATTTCACCCTAAAAAGAGCTGCGACAGGGGGTTAACATAAAACTGTATAATGAATACATAAAATGCCATCAGATAATATCCTATATAATAATTTGCACCATGAACGTTCCATGAAGCTGCTTGGGCCCGTACCTCCATTCTGATTGGCTGTGCCTGGGACTGAAGCCTCGGATTACGTCATCCAAAGAGCCCAAGCAACAGCAGTGCGGCCCCGGGCCCCAGGCAGCTTCATCGAACGTTCATCTTGCATTCCCAACGTTCCAATGTCTCTGACTGCGTTCGTAACATTGGAATGTTGGAGGAGCAGTTTCAGCCCTTCGCCACGCCCTCCCGAGGTCACCGCTCCTCACCCCCCCCCCCCCCCCCCCCCGATGTCGCCACCACTCCCCCCCTCGGTCCGACGTCAGCTGCCATTTCCGGCCACTGCTGCTTCTCTTGTTGAGCAGCAGCGGCCGGTACAAAACCAAAAAAAGCAACTTAAACCTGAAAAAATGCTTTTAGAAAGGAAGCGGGGCACCGCAGGCAGCCATCAGGCATTGGCTGTCAGCTCTGCAGCCGCTCCTCCTCTCACGTCGCTGCGCTTCTCCGGGATTCTACTCCAGGGGCAGTGACGTGAGAGGTGAGAGGAGGAGCGGATGCAGAGCTGACAGCCGATGGCTGCCTGCAGTGCCCCGCTTCCTTTTTAAAAGCATTTTTGCAGGTTTAATTTGTTTTTGTTTTTTTTTTGTACCGGCTGCTGCTGCTCGACAGGAGAAGCAGCAATGGCCAGAAATGGCAGCTGAGCTGACGTCGGACGGAGGGGGGGAGCGGCAGCGACCTCGGGGGGGGGGGGGTGAGGGGAGGAGGGGTGGCACCCTGGGGGGATGGAGGGGTGAGTGGCTGCGACCTGGGGGAGGACATGGTGGTGAGGGCGGCAGGGGCGGGCCCTGAGACCACGGAGGGGGAGGGGGTCCTGAGACCAGAGGGGAGGGGGGTCCTGAGGCCAGAGGGGAGGGGTCCTGTAACCAGAGGGAAGAGGGGTCCTGAGACCTGACAGGAAGGGGGGATGGAGACCTGAGAGAAGGGGGTGGGAGGGGACCAGAGAGGGAGGGGGAGGGGGTCCTGAGACCACAGAGAGGGAGGGGGGAGGTATCTACACACACTCTCTCACACACACTCTCTCTTTCTCACAGTCAGTGTCTCTCTCACTCTTATACACTGTCTACCACACACTCTATATCTCACACTGTATCTCATTCACTCTCTATCCAGCTTATTTTCGAAAGAGAAAAACGCCTATAGTGCGATCTAAATCGGGAGATAGACGTTTGTCTCGCAAAGGTGCCCAAATCGGTATAATCGAAAGCCGATTTTGGGCATTTCCGACTGCACTCACGGAACGAATAAAGTTGACGGGGGCGTGTCGGAGGCGTGGTGGAGTCGGAACTGGGGCGTGGTTATCAGCCGAGGAGAGATGGGCGCCTTTAGCTGATAATCGAAAAAAAAGGCGTTTTTACCGCAATTTTGGGTCACTTTTTTTGGACCCTTATTTTCACGAACAAGTCCCAAAAAAGTGCTCCAACTGCCCGGTCTCCCCCAGTGGTCACTAACCCCCTCCCACCAAAAAAACCCCACTTTAAAATCTTTTTTTCCAGCCTGTATGCCAGCCTCAAATGCCTTACCCACCTCCATGACAGCAGAATGTGTTCGATCATGTCACAGCCTTTCCCTGGGTCAGATGTGGCTCTCGGGTGCAGTACAGAGTCACATCAGCATTGCATTGTGGTGGGTGTAGGGTATTGGGCTCCGTGATTTCATTAGTTTGTGTTACAGTCTCACGATGTTGGTAGTTGGTAGGCTCTTCTCCCATGGTGCTTTTCCCCCTGCCTACTGGGTCAGAGTGTGCCCTGTTGTGTTTCCTGTTGTAGTCCATGCGGTAGTGGCCGTTTTTGTAAGCCAGTTTTAGTTCCCTTTCCTGTGTTAGCCACGTTAGAGAACTTAGTTCTTCCCTTGAATGTGGCTGAAAGAGGGCATTGTACAGCATTCTGCCAGCTCTGACCTACTACTCATCTCAGTACCAGGGAGACTCGTTGCCAGTGGGGCACAACCTCTGATCTGCAGTTAACTGTGAGTAAATGCAGTTATTCCAATAAAGGACGTTTTCTGAGAGATTAGTCTTCAGGTGTCAACTGGTGTGCCAAGGTTATATAGCAGCAACCAGTCCTAGAGGCCTGCGTGTATGCAGGTCCCTGGAGCACTTTTAGTGGATACCGCAGTGCACTTCAGCCAGGTGGCCCCAGGCCCATCCCCCCCACCTGTAACACTTGTGCTGGTAAATGGGAGGCTTCCAAAACCCACTGTACCCACATGTAGGTGCCCCCCTCGCCCCTAAGAGCTATGGTAGTGTTGTACATTTGTGGGTTTTGGGGGAGGGGGGTTGGGTGTTCAGCACCCTTGGTAAGGGAGCTATGCATGTGGGAGCTTTTTCTGAAGTCCACCGCACTGACCTAGTGTCGCGTCCCTTACCTGCGCCGCCCTGCCCGCTGGGATGCCTCGCTCCGCGAGCAGGAGAGAGCGGGGTATCGCTGGCTATGGGCGGCGTGGGCGGGGAGTTGTGCCCCTCTCCTGGACTATGCCGGTTCGCCGCTTTAGCGCGGTGGCGGCCGGAGAGCGCCGGCGCTGCCAAAATGGCCGGCGCTCTCAAACTAGAGAGTCTCTTCCGGGTGCGGGACCTGGGAGCAGAGGAGACGCCCCTTCTGGGCCCGGATTGGCTGGTCGCGGCTGGACTCCGCCTTCTCTCGGGGACCAGCCTATCCAGAGCCCTGGGGCTGGTTGTGGGTCCCACCTTTCGAACAGCTGAAGAGGTTTCTCCAGATGGAGGGGGCTATTTAAGGGCAGACGCTGGCAGAGTTCTTTGCTTCGGCTTCTGCTTGCGGACCCCTGAGTTCTGTGTTTTGGATTGTCTTCCGTTTGCCTTTGAACCCTTCTTTGAACCTGGTCTTGCTGTTGCCTGCCGCCTGCCTTAGAACCACTGATTGAACCTGGACTTTGCTTTTGCCTGCCGCCTGCCTTTGAACCACTGATTGATCTTGGACTTTGCTGTTGCCTGCCGCCTGCCTTTGAACCACTGATTGAACCTGGACTTTGCTTTTGCCTGCCGCCTGCCTTAGAACCACTGATTGAACCTGGACCTTGCTTTTGCCTGCCGCCTGCCTTAGAACCCCTGATTGAACCTGGACTTTGCTTTTGCCTACCGCCTGCCTTTGAACCACTGATTGAACTTGGACTTTGCTGTTGCCTGCCGCCTGCCTTTGAACCACTGATTGAACCTGGACTTTGCTTTTGCCTGCCGCCTGCCTTAGAACCACTGATTGAACCTGGACTTTGCTTTTGCCTGCCGCCTGCCTTTGAACCACTGATTGATCTTGGACTTTGCTGTTGCCTGCCGCCTGCCTTTGGACCACTGATTGAACCTGGACTTTGCTTTTGCCTGCCGCCTGCCTTTGAACCACTGATTGATCTTGGACTTTGCTTTTGCCTGCCGCCTGCCTTAGAACCACTGATTGAACCTGGACTTTGCTTTTGCCTGCCGCCTGCCTTTGAACCACTGATTGATCTTGGACTTTGCTGTTGCCTGCCGCCTGCCTTTGGACCACTGATTGAACCTGGACTTTGCTTTTGCCTGCCGCCTGCCTTTGAACCACTGATTGATCTTGGACTTTGCTATTGCCTGTCGCCTACCTTTGGATCACTGATTGAACCTGGACTTTGCTTGTGCCTGCCGCCTGCCGTTGTAACCCCTGGTGGGACCTGGACTTTGCTTGTGCCTGCCGCCTGCCTTGAACTACTGACCGGACCTGGACCTTGTCTTTAGTCCTCTGTCTGCCACTGCCTGTCCTTCTTTGGAGGCCTCTGTCCTGACTCTCCAGGTAAGATCAGAACTGTCTGGCTGCCAGACGTTGTTTGGCCCAAGGGCTCACTTTTCGTGACAGAGGCTTGACACCTAGGGTGCCCAGTTGGTGTCCTGGCATATCAGGGGGCCAAGTGTACTTCGAATCGTGGCCCCTCCCACGACCAAATGGCTCGGATTAGGACGTTTTTGAGCTGGGCGTTTTTAGTTTCCATTATCGCTAAAAAAAACAAACGCCCAGCTCAAAAACGTCCATTTTTTTGAAAATACGGTTCGGCCCGCCCCTTCACGGACCCGTTATCGGAGATAAACGCCCATGGAGATAGGCGTTTCCGTTCGATTATGCCCCTCCACGTGTCACACAGTCACTCTCAAACACTCTCTCGATCTCACAGAGAGTCTGTGTATCGCACATTACTCTCTCACACTCTGTCTCACACACACACTCTCTCACACACACTGTATCTGTGTGAAACACACTCTCACTGTGGCTCACATACGCACTCGCACACACTCTCATTCTCACACACACACTCTCTCACAGACACACTCGCACCCACACTCACTCTCTCTCTCTCTCTGTCACACACACACACTCACACATTCACTCTCTCTCTCTCACACAGTCCCTCTCTGAAACATACACACTCTGAGGAAAACCTTGCTAGCGCCCGTTTCATTTGTGTCAGAAACGGGCCTTTTTTACTAGTGATTTAATAAAAAGAACTATAACTTAATACACCCTCCCTCAAATTTCTATAAAGGGCGCCTTAAGTTGTGTGCGCCAATTTGGTTAATTGATTAACAAGCCAATCAGTGCTGATAATTGGTAATTAACAACCAATTAGCAGTAACAATGAACGCGGACAGATCACCACCATGGATACCTGAATGTGGAGTCCCCCAGGGATCCCCTCTATCACCAACATTGTTCAACCTAATGATGATACCTTTAGCCAAACTACTAGCCAATCAAACCCTCAACCCCTACATTTATGCAGATGACGTCACAGTTCACATCCCATTCAAACAAGATCTAAATGAAATTACCAACGAGATCAACCAAAGCCTCCAAATAATGCACACCTGGGCAGATGCATTCCAATTAAAACTTAACGCAGAAAAAACACAATGTCTTGTACTCACCTCACAACATAACACAAAAAACTTCAACGCCATAAACACACTATACTGTTCTCTTCCGGTCTCACAAAACTTGAAAATTCTCAGAGTCACCATTGACCGAAACCTCACTCTTGATACCCACGTGAAAAACACAATGAAAAAGATACACCATGTGGAAACTTAAAATAGTAAAACCTTTCTTCCCGAGATACATCTTCCGTACCCTGGTACAGTCAATGGTAATAAGCCATCTGGACTACTGCAATGCACTATACACCGGGTGTAAAGAACAGACAATCAAAAAACTCCAAACTGCCCAGAATACAGCCGCCAGACTCATATTTGGAAAAACCAAATATGAAAGCGCAAAACCCCTAAGAGAGAAACTTCACTGGCTTCCACTTAAGGAACGCATTGCGTTCAAGATCTGCACGATTGTACACAAAATCATTCATTCAGACGCCCCAATCTACATGCTAAACTTCGTGGACCTACCTCCCAGAAACACCACAAGATCATCCCGCAAATTTCTCAACCTGCACTACCCCAGCTGCAAAGGACTTAAATACAAGCTGATGCACGCCACTACCTTCTCTTACAAGAGCATGCAGATGTGGAATGCATTACCTACAGACCTGAAAGCAATCAAAGAAACATCTATCTTTCAAAAATCTCTGAAAACATTCTTCTTCAACAAGGCCTACAATGAGAACCTATAACCTCACAAAGTCCACTCAACTATGAACGCACACCTTCTATAACTACCCTAACAACTCTCTTCCTTCTTCCCTGTCCCCTTCCTTAATCGCTACACATTACTAACTGTATCTGATATCCTCTTATGACAATGTTATCAAATCTATGTAAGCCACATTGAGCCTGCAAATACTACTACTACTACAATAGGTGGGGGAATGTGGGATACAAATGCAATAAATAATAATAATAAATAATTTACATGTACAATTTTCTAGGCTTATTCTAAAATATAGAACACATAAATTCTAATGCACGCAGCTGAAAAGGGGGCATGGCCATGGGCGTGGAATGGGCAGGATATCGGTGTTTCAAAAAACTATGCACACTATTATGGAATACACCCGATCTCCACCTAAGCTAGGCGCAGGCTTTTAAGCATGGTTCTAGGTGGCCTAAATGTGTGCACCTAAATTTTAGTTGTAAGAATGGCATGTGAGCATATTCCATAAACTGCGCCTAACTTTAGGCATAGTTTATAGAATCACGCCAATCGCATGGTTTTTCAGTGCCAATACTTAAAGCACCATTTATAGAGTTTGGCCCCCTAACTGCCACATTCTATATCTCATGCCTTAATTTCCGTGTGGAAATTCATGCGTATTCTACAACAATGCACATAACTTAATTGGTTGACTAGCTAATCAGCGCTGTCAATTGGATGTTAAGAAGCAATTATCAGCACTAATTGGCATAAATTTGAATTTCCGTGCACTACTGTCAATGCGTATTCTGTAATGTTGTGCACTTAAATTCTAAGTCACATGGTTGAAAATTGGGTGTGGAATAGTCAGGACATGGACATTTTCCACTTGGGATTTACACAAGGTTTTAGTTACTGTAACTGACCATGACTAAGTTTAGTCGTGCAGACTCTTGGTCAGTGTATTCTATATACTGCATGGAAATTTAAACCTATTCTTAAAATGCAGGTATACATTAGAGAATACATCTAGGTGTATTTTTTTTTCTGCATGGAATTATCAGGCACCTTATGTAGAATCTAGCTCTTAGAGTGTATTAAGTTGTAGTTTTCTTGTTAAATCATATTATTTGATGGACTTTTATGTTTTCATTGTACAGTTTTATGTTAAGCCCCTGATGCAGTCTTTGATAGGGTGAAACATGGTCATGTTGGTTGGTTAGAAGAAAATTATGTGCTGTTTTTATATATGTGCATTGAACAAATATTATTTCATTTTTCTTCATGGTTCTGCTCCTCTTTTGCTGTTCTATATATTGCAAACCACTTGTCTGTGTGCTTTTTGGGATTACTTGTTAGAAGTACCTGAAATGGATGCTTTTAAAGGATTCCATACATCTTATCCAATCAGGTTGTGATTAGTTTTGCTGGCAGTATCCAGCTCATATTTTTGGATTAGACATAAGGTATTCCACTAGGCCACGTGAAGACCCATTTTATATAGAATACTGAGATTGTAATTTAGTTATCCAGATCAGGATGTCTCAATTCTGGTGATATTTTGAAAATGCAGGAATGGATACATATTTGCTAGCCCAGTTTGGTCTTCAATAAAGGCATTTAAAAAGGAGATAGAGCAGCTTTTAAACTAGAAACAGGGGGAAGACTGACAGTTGCTCAAAAGCACATGGTTCGGGATAAGGTATCTTTCAAAGACATTACCGAAACAGGGAAGATAGGGTATCCTGATATTGAGGTTGCAAAAGAGACCATAGTAGATCATTAGGGGCATAATCAAATGTCGCCGGCGATCTATTTTGACGGCGGCGCACAACTGGCAGGAACCGTATTATCGAAAAAAATGGCCGGCCATCTTTTTTTTGATAATACGGTTTAGCCCGGCCAAATGCCAGAGTTCACTGGGTTTGAGATCGCCGGTTTTGTTTTTCAGCGATAATGGAGAAAATGCAGGCCATCTCAAACCCGCGAAATCCAAGGTATTTGGTCGTGGGAGGAGCCAGCATTTGTAGTGCATTGGTCCCCGTGACATGCCAGGACACCAACCGGGCACCCTAGGGGGCACTTCTAAAAATTTAAAAACAAAATACAAATAGCTCCCAGGTGCATAGCTCCCTTACCTTGGGTGGTGAGCCCCCCAAATCCCTCCACAAACCCACTCCCCACAACTCTACACCATTACCATAGCCCTTATGGCTGAAGGGGGGCACCTACATGTGGGTACAGTGGGATTTGGGAGGGGGGGTTGGAGGGCTCAACACTTAGCACCACAAGTTTAACAGGTAGGGGGGGATGGACCTGGGTCTGCCTGCCTGGAGTGCACTGCACCCATTAAAAACTGCTCCAGGGACCTGCATACTGCTGTCAGGGAGCTGGGTATGACATTTCAGGCTGGCATAGAGGCTGGTAAAAAAGTGTTTTATTTTTATTTTTTAGTGTGGGAGGGGGTTGGTGACCACTGGGGAACTACGGGGAGGTCATCCTCCATTCCCTTCGGTGGTCATCTGGTCAATTGGGGCACCTTTTTGAAGCTTGGTCGTGAAAATTAAAGGACAAAGTAAACCCGGCGAAATACTGCTTAACGCCGCTTTTTTTTCCATTATCCGCGAAAGCCGGCCATCTGGTAGCCATGCCCATGCCTGCCCATGTCCCGCCTTCGCTACACCACCAACATGCCTCCTTGAACTTTCGCCGGCGAGGCAACGGGAAAGTGGCGATGCTGTCAAAAAAGCCACTTTCCATTATACCGATTTTGCCGCTTTTGAGAGATCGCCGGCCATCTTCTGATTTATGTCGGGAAATGGCTGGCGATCACTTTCGAAAATAAGCCTGCAGGTGTCCTTAAATAAAAATAGAAAGGAGACAAAAGATTGCAAATTAATACTGTCAAGTACTGAGTATGATGTAAATAGGAAGAACAAACATAGTTTGAAATGTCTATATGCGAATGCCATGAGCCTAAGAAATAAGATGGGAGAGTTAGAATATATTGCACTAAATGAAAAATTAGATATAATAGGCATCTCTGAGACTTGGTCTAAGGAGGATAACCAGTGGGACACTGTCATACCGGGGTACAAATTATATCGTAGTGATAGCGTGGATCGAATTGATGGAGGGGTAGCATTGTATATTAAGGAGAGCCTTGAATCAAATAGATTGAAAATTCTGCAGGAAACAAAACACTTCTTGGAATCACTGTGGATTGAAATTCCATGTGTAAAGGGGAAAAGGATAGTGATAGGAGTGTACTACCGTCCGCCTGCCAGGATGAACAGACGGATGCAGAAATCTTAAAGGAAATTAGGGGCTCAAACAAACTGGGCAACACAATAATAATGGGTGATTCAATTACCCTGATATTGACTGGGTAAATGTAACATCGGGGCATGCTAGGGAGGTAAAATTCCTTGATGAAATCAAGGACTGCTTTATGGAGCAGCTGGTACAGGAGCCAACGAGAGAAGGAAAAATTATAGACCTAGTCCTTAGTGGAGCGCATGATCTGGTGCGGGAGGTAAAGGTGCTGGGGCTGCTTGATAACATTGATCATAATATGATTGGATTTGATATTAGCTTTGAAGTAAGTATACTTAGGAAATCAAATACGTTAGCGTTTAACTTTAAAAAAGGAGACTATGATAAAATAAAAAAAACGGTGAAAAAAAAAACTTAGAGGAGTGGTTGCGAGGGTCAAAAATGTACATCAGGCATGGATGCTGTTCAAAAACACCATCCTGAAAGCCCAGGCCAAATATATTCCGTGTATTAAAAAGGGAGGACGGAAGACCAAACGACAGCCGGTGTGGTTAAAAAGTGAGGTGAAGGAAGCTATTAGAGATAAAAGAAAATCCTTCAGAAAATAGAAGAAGGAACTGACTGAAAATAATAAGAAACAGAATAAGGAATGTCAAGCCAAATGCAAAGCGCTGATAAAGAGAAATGGAAATGGGATTTGATATACTGCCTTTCTGTGGTATTTTGCAACTACATTCAAAGCAGTTTACATATATACAGGTACTTATTTTGTACCTGGGGCAATGAAGGGTTAAGTGACTTGCTCACAGTCACAAGGAGCTGCAGTGGGAATCGAACCCAGTTCCCCAGGATCAAAGTCCGCTGCACTAACCACTAGGCTGGACTTCGAAAAAAAGATTGCATTGGAGCAAAAACTAATAGTAAAAAGTTTTTAGGTATATTAAAAACAGGAAGCCAGCAAAAGAATCAGTTAGACCGCTAGATGACCGAGGAGTAAAAGGGGTGATCGGGGAAGACAAAGCCGTAGCAGAGAGATTAAATGAATTCTTTGCTTTGGTCTTCACCGAGGAAGATTTGGGTGGGATACCAGTGCTGGAAATGGTATTCGAAGCTGACGAGTCGGAAAAACTTAATGAATTCTCTGTAAACCTGGAGGATGTACTGGGGCAATTCTACAAACTGAAAAGTAGTAAATCTCCTGGACCGGATGGTATTCATCCCAGATTACTGATAGAATTTAAAAATGAACTTGCGGAGCTATTGTTAGTAATATGTAATCTATCCTTAAAATCGAGCATGGTACCAGAAGATTGGAGGGTGGCCAATGTAACGCCGATTTTTTAAAAACGTTCCAGGGGAGATCCAGGAAATTATAGACCGGTGAGTCTGACGTCGGTGCGAGGCAAAATGGTAGACACTATTATAAAGAACAAAATTACAGAGCATATTCAAAAGCATGGATTAATGAGACGTGAAAGTCAACACGGATTTAGTGAAGGGAAATCTTGCCTCACCCATCTACTACATTTCTTTAAAGGGGTGAACAAACATGGATAAAGGTGAGCCGGTTGATATTGTGTATTTGGATTTTCAGAAGGCATTTGACAAAGTACCTCATGAAAGACTTCAGAGGAAATTGGAGAGTCATGGGATAGGAAATAGTGTTCTATTATGGATTAAAAACTGGTTAAAATATAGAACACAGAGAGTAGGGTTAAATGGTCAGTATTCTCAATGAAGAAGGGTAGTTAGTGAGGTTCCCCGGGGGTCTGTGCTGGGACCGCTGTTTTTTAACATATTTATTTAGTGAGGTAATTACATTTGCTGATGACACAAAGTTATTCAAAGTCGTTAAATTACGGGAGGATTGTGAAAAATTACAAGAGGACCTTACGAAACTGGGCATCTAAATGTCAGATGACGTTTAATGTGAGCAAGTGCAAAGTGATGCATGTGGGAAAGAGGAACCTGAATTATAGCTACATCATGCAAGGCTCCACGTTAGGAGTCACAGACCAAGAAAGGGATTTAGGTGTTGTCGTCGATGATACGTTGAAACCTTCTGCTCAGTGTGCTGCTGGGGCTAAAAAAGCAAATAGAATGTTAGGTATTATTAGGAAAGGAATGGAAAACAAAAATGAGGATGTTATAATGCCTTTGTATCGGTCCATGGTGCGACCACACCTTAAATATTGTGTTCAATTCTGGTCACCGCATCTAAAAAAAGATATAGTGGAATTAGAAAAGGAACAGAGAAGGGTGATGAAAATGATAAAGGGGATGGGATGACTTCCCTATGAGGAAAGGCTAGAGCAGCTGGGGCTCTTCAGCTTGGAGAAAAGGCGTGTGAGAGGAGATATGAGAAAAGTCTATAAAATAATGAGTGGAGTTGAACGGGTAGATGTGAAGCGTCTGTTTACGCTTTCCAAAAATACTAGGACTAGGGGGCATGCGATGAAGCTACAATGTAGTAAACTTAAAAAGAATTGGAGAAAATTGTTCTTCACTCAATGTGTAATTAAACTCTGGAATTCGTTGCCAGAGAATGTGGTAAAGGCGGTTAGCTTAGCAGAGTTTTAAAAAGGTTTGGATGGCTTCCTAAAGGTAAAGTCCATAGACCATTATTAAATAGACTTGGGGAAAATCTATTTCTGGGATAAGCAGTATAGAATGTTTTGTACTTTTTGGGGATCTTGCCAGGTATTTGTGACCTGGATTGACCACTGTTGGAAACAGGATGCTGGGCTTGATGGACCGTTGGTCTGTCCCAGTATGGCAATACTTATGTACTTGTGAATATAGGCCTGATAGTGACTAAACAGTGCCCATGAGCGTGGCACATTAAAATATGAATTCACTCACCAGTTTGGTTGGAGACCTCTCCCTCTGGACAGGGGATACAGTCATAGCAGCAGAGAGGCTCTCCTTCCCTAGTTAATTTCCTGAAACCAGGAAGGCAACTCGGGCTGCATCTGGACTCTGGAGGTATCTGAAGATTGAGAAAAAATCTGAATAACTTGACATAATACTGGATTATGGCTTTGCAAATGCAGTGTTACTTTTCTGTCTAAATATGAGCCAGTTTTCCCATTTAGTTTTTGAGCTCTTTACCAAGCTATTTGGTAGAATATAGCGGTCAGTATGTGCTCTATTTTGACTGGAAATATAAATAATATGAAATAAGTTTGACCTGGAATCAGTCATTCAGGCTGATTGGGAAATTATCCCTTACTCATAAGACTTGCGCTGTGAGAAAAGGACTTTTAGTTGATGTCTTTGTTGGCTTCTTTTCTACCTCTAACACTGAAAATTTACCTAATGGATCTGCTCACCATTGTTTGCTTACTCTTTAATCATTTAGCTATCACCTTTATCCAGAGTGAGTTTCATTCAGGTACAAAAGGTGTTTGTTGTTTAAAGTTGTTGCCTTGTGAAATGGATATATTATGGCCATTTAAGGCTTCATATAACCCAAGTTTATCTTAATATCTGAAGGATGCAGCAAGGTTGTTTCAGGAACAGGGTCTAATGTTACACAAATAGCAACACCATTCTGCTACTGTCTAGATAACATATCCATTGATATGAAATTACACTGCAGAAATAGCAAGTCTAACTTTATATTATTAACTTATCTATATAAAGTTAGGCCGTCATATTCAGCAAGCTAAATTATATAGTGATATGACAATAATACACCATTTTTGCATAAACTTCACTGGCTACCAGTCCAACACAAGGCCAAATTTAAAACTCTGATCTTCAGAACCCTTAAAAGAAATGGCCCGGAGCACTTGCAGAACAGGATCTTCCTCTACACTCCTCCAAGGTCACTAAGGCCCTCCCAAGGAGTATCCTTAACCACACCCTCTCCTAAGGAGATCCCATGATGTGACACCTGCAAGTGAGCCTTCTCCACTCTGAAAGGCTTTGCTTCAAGGAGCAGGTAAAAAGTTGGTGTTTCAACCAGGCCTTTAATGGAAGAAGCAACTAACTTTCTAGTCACTGTTTTTCCACTCCAACCCTTGCTATGATAATATTAAAGCACTTTCTGACCTCATTTGTCACTTTCTCTACATTGGTATCTTATTTTCTTACTCCTGTTACTCTATCTTAGTAGCCTATTGGTTAGTGCAGTGGACTTTGAGCCTGGGGGGGGGAGTTGTTTGATTCCCACTGCAGCTCCTTGTGATTCTGGGTGAGTTACTGAACCCTCCATTCCTCCTGGTATAAAATAAGTATCTGAATATATGTGAACTGCTTTTAATGTAGTTGCAAAAACCTCAGAAAGGCAGTATATCAAGTCCCATTTCCCTTTCCCTATCTATATGTTCTGTCTTTGCTGACACCCTATCCTATTAAAATGATTTATTGCATATTTTGTTGACTTTGCAATGTAGCTTAGTATTATATCACAAAAGAGAAAGACAGCAATACTATCAAGTAATCAAAAAAACAAGAAAAAAGCTCTCATAATAGCTGTGGCACAGAAAAAAGTACTTGAATCTATCTCACTATATATATAAGGCTTCACATTGAGAGTCGTAGTGCTCTTCTAACATCGGAGGGGGTTCTCATCACAGACAGAAAAACCCTTGTGTTTCAAAAGGTAAAGGATACTAAAAGAATCCACAGAATCAAAAAAGGAGCGGATCCATATCAAAAGAACTAATAATAACAAGTTGAAATTAACTTTTAAGCATGCAGGTATAGATAAAGAAGTGTCATGGGTTCCAAACACACCGACTCAGGCCTCAGTTTCACAAAACATCGCTGTATCAAGGCGTGTATTTACCACAAATTTAGACACAGCTCTGTTTCCTGCTTGTTAGGGGGATAGATTCAAGTACTTTTTTCTGTGCCATAGCTATTATGAGAGCTTTTTTCTTCTTTTTTTGATTACAATATAGCTTAGTATACCATACTTTGTATTGTTGTTTGAATATTTTTACTACTGTAATTGTCTATTGCTTATGTTTGGCTTATCTTACTGTGCACTACCTTGAGTGAATGCCCTCAAAAAAGTGGTAAATAAATCATAAGTATAAATGTTACTATTGAATATAGCCTGAAAATATGCAGATAAATTAACATATCTTTAAGCAGCCATAGTAACATAGTAAATGAAAATTCAATTAAATTCAAATCAAATGCTGCAAGGTATTCGTGACCTGAATTGACCACTGTTGGAAGCAGGATACTGGGCTACATGGACCATTGGTCTGACCCAGTATGGCTGTTCTTTTTTTTTTTTTTTAATTTGTATGAAGTCTTTATTAAACAATTGTGAAGACATCTTCACAGAGTACAGCAAACCAGAACATATATGCAATAACATATCTAGCCAACACTACTACTACTACTACTACTTAACATTTCTAGAGCGCTACTAGGGTTACGCAGCGCTGTACAATTTAACAAAGAGGGACAGTCCCTGCTCAAAGAGCTTACAATCTAATAGACAAGTGAACGGTCGGTCCGATAGGGGCAGTCAAATTGGGGCAAAACTTCCAGGAGTGCCATACCCCCACAGAATACCACAGTATTTTTTCTTGAAGTAAACAAAAGATGGACGCCCATCTCGTTTCGATAATACGGGTTTCCCCGCCCCTTTGCCAGGAAGTCCTGCAAGGACGTCCTCAGGAAAACTTGGGAACCCCTTTCGATTATGTCCCTCTCTGTGTCCTAATGATACTCAGTAGCTGCCATTGATGAGTAATATTAGCCCACCAAACATTTGTCATTGGAGCACCACAGGTAGTTTACTCGCTTGGATCCAAGAAATCCTACAGCTTCCACTTCACCATGACATTTACAACTCACTCTCAAGACACCTATTATGGAGAAATCCAATCTGATTTCACATTCCAGACTCAGACCTGACCGAAAGCAGTCTGTGGTGCAAAATAGTTGACCACAAATACATGTTACTTGGATCTTGTACAAGTTCTGATGACCTGGTTTCAACTTTCCACATCATTTGTGGTCATAGTTATAAACCAGTTTCAGTCAGGCTATGATCAGTATGTATTCAATGAATGGCACTAGAGCTTTAAAGATTATCCAGACTGTCTATGTACTGTTTACCAGAAATTGGAATACATCAACAATACACGTCCACACACATGTCTGCCTGGTGGTCTTGAGGCTTTGTACACTGCATCAGACTCTGTTATCAACTGGCTTATTGAATGATAAGCATCTGTTTGTTTGTTTGTTTGTTTGTTTATTTCAGCATATTTGATATACCACTATGGTCTAGAACACACAGGAAGTGGTTTACAATTCATAAAAAAGCAAAGATACAGGTAGAAAGGAAGATCAGGGAGAAAGAACGAGATATTGATCAAGACATCAAGAAGAGAGAGGGAAAGCCATAGAGAACAGATAGTCTTTCAGGGCTTGTTTGAAGGCAGGAAAAGAGAACTGATTACATACGTTGAGTGGGAGATTGTTTTTTTTTGTTTTGTTACATTTGTACCCCATGCTTTCCCACTCATGGCAGGCTCAATGTAGCTTACATGGGGCAATGGAGGGTTAAGTGACTTGCCCAGAGTCACAAGGAGCTGCCTGTGCCAGGAATTGAACTCAGTTCCTCAGAACCAAAGTCCACCACCCTAACCACTAAGCCACTCCTCCAGATAACTAAAAGTGAACATTGTTGTTCAAATAGAGTCAATGATTGCTCAAATTGGCCACACTATTGCTTAATAGTGTGCCCTATTACTCAGTATTAAGCACTGTTGTTCTATAACACGTAATATTATTGAATAGGCACACATATCCTGAATGCTATATATGGCAACTACAGTTGCACATGCAAATTAGCTTGCATAGCCAATTTGCGTGTGCCACTTGATTAATGAACCAATCAGCACCAATAATTGACTGCTAACAATCAATTATTGGCCTTAATTGGGAGTTGGAAATATATATTGCATTCTATAATGATGTGCATGTACCTCCTAAAGCATATAATTTCAGGGGGGGGTTGCTTAGGAGAGTTTTGGGGCATTCCTATGAGTTACACATCTAGTTATAGAATAAGCCCAATTCATACCAAGTTATAGAATAACCCAATTCACATCTAATTTAGGCTCTGGTATCTACACCTGGATGCAGCAGGCGTAATACATGTGCCTTAAATATGACACAGATTAGGCACTTAAGCGCAATGTTATAATCATTTTGTTTGTAGTGCTCTGAATCTTTTCTACTATATGTTTTTTGAGATGTGGGGGTCCAGAATTGCGCATAATGGGCTAGATTTTTTTCAAAAATTATAAAGACCGTATCGCCCCATCTCGATTCTTAATACAGACGTAAAAATCTTGGCCAAGGTGTTGGCAAACCACTTGGGTGATATGTTGCCTAGCCTGGTGCACCCTGATCAAGTTGGTTTTGTAGCAAATAGACAGGCCTTGGACAACATCCGTAGAACGCTGGACCTACTCTTTGCAGCTCGGTCGAAGGCCTTGCCAGTGGTATTACTGGGGTTGGATGCGGAGAAGGCCTTCGACCGAGTTCACTGGGGATATCTGGATAAGGTTTTGAATAGAGTGGGAATTGGCCCCTATTTTAGAACTTGGATTCAAGCACTATACACCTCGCCACAGGCCTGTGTAAGAGTAAATGGTGGTAACTCGGGGATGTTTGGCCTGGGCCGTGGCACTCGCCAGGGATGTCCTCTGTCGCCTCTGTTGTTCGCTCTGGCGATGGAGCCCTTGGCGGTTGCTATTCGGGAGAACGTTGATATTACTGGAGTGCGGGTGAGGGCTAAGGAATACAAGATTGCTTTATTTGCGGACGACGTGCTCTTATCATTAACTAACCCGATAATTTCCCTTCCAAATTTAATGAAAGAGATAGGGGCCTATTCTAGGATATCTGGATATAAACTCAACGCGAGTAAGTCTGTTGGGCTGGCTGTGGGGATATCGCTGGAGCGATTGGAGGCGTTGAGGGCCTCCTTTGCTTTTAAGTGGACAGACCGGGACATTAGATACTTGGGGGTACAGATCCCAGGGAACCTAGCAGATTTGTTTGCAGTAAACTACCCGGCTCTTCAGAAAGAGGTACTGAGGGATTTAGATAGGTGGAATTTGATGGATCTTTCCTGGTTAGGGCGAATAGCTGCACTTAAAATGAACATTTTGCCCCGCTTGCTGTACTTATTTCAGGTACTGCCGTTGCGTGTCCCCAGGGCATTCATATCTAAGCTTCAGGATAGCCTGATCCGTTTTGTTTGGCATCAGAAACGACCACGTTTGCCAAGATCCTTCCTGTATAAAAGTAAGCGAGCTGGAGGTCTTGGAGTGCCTAATCTGTATTGGTACTATTGTGCTGCGCAGGCTAGATCGGCTGTGGAGTGGTTCCGAAGGGCAGATCATAAACTGTGGGTCCATCTTGAACAAGATTTAATCGGTTCACGTAGGCTGGGGCACTTGATGTGGCTTCCGGGTAAATATAGGGGACAAGTTGACCGGTTTCCGCCTATGATGCAGGCTACATTTTATTACTGGGACCGAATGTTCCGGGAGCGCCGGCCTCCAGTATCTGGACTGGCCCCGATTGTTGACAATCCCCTGTTTGGTCCGGGAATGGGGAACACAGTTTTCCGTAAGTGGGCTGCTTCGGGAGTGGAAATGTTGGGTCAACTACATGTAGGAGAACAGTTAGTGCCCTTTGAGACATTGATGGCGGATTATCGGCTTCAAATTTGTGATAAATTTGCTTATGGGCAATTGATACATTTTCTGAAAGAGCCTGCTTATGTGGAGTGCCGGAGGCGAGAGGTTCATCCCTTAGAGGAAGTGTGTGTGGACTCTCGCAGTACACGTGGACTGATAACTTTCTTATACGGTTATTTGGGGACGCATCTAAAACCCTCCCACTTGCACCGTAGACGATGGGAACAGGAGTTGAATTTTACTTTACCTGATGCGGATTGGTTGCAATTGGAGAAGTGCATTTTGAAATCCTCTATAGCAGTGGCTGTTAAGGAGAACTCGCTTAAGGTATTCTATAGGTGGTATCTTACTCCGGTACGTTTGCATCACATGTTCCCTAGAGTAACTGCGAGTTGCTGGAGAAATTGTGGAGGAGTTGGGACGATGGGCCACATTTGGTGGTCCTGTCCTAAAGCTATAGCTTACTGGAAGGGAGTTCGATCTCGCCTTCAAACCTGTGCAGTGGCATCCTTTAATTTTCTTGCTGGGGCAGAGACCCATGGGCTTAACGGGTAACCAATGGTTTATGATGAGAGGGTCCTTGCAGGCAGCTCGTTTAAACCTGGCAAGAAGTTGGAAATCTCCGCTAGTACCCTCATTGGTGGGTTGGATTACAAAGGTGCATTATATATGTGAGATGGAGCGATTGACGGCAGTTAAAAAGAAAACCCTGCCTAAGTGGGAAAATGTGTGGAGACCGTTTTTGGATGCTTGTTCTGGATAATTAGTTGATTGAATTGCAAGGATGGGAGGGGGGGAGGCAGGGGTGGAGGGAGGGGAGAAGGGGGGATTAAGGGTCCCAATAGGGTACCCTATCGTCCCAATAGGGTAGTAGAATAGGGGACTTATAACCTTATAAACTGTTAAATCCTGAAGTAAAATTGGATGATGGAATAGTGCTGTTATCTTTTGTTATTGTAAGGTATTTTGCTATGTTTACTGCAGAATTGATATGGTGTGAAATGTTGTGCATTGTTCTTGGTTTGCTTTGTCTTAACGACACCTAATAAAGACTTCTATAAATTAAAAAAAAAAAAATTATAAAGACCAGGGGAAACTCAATGAAGTAACATGGAAATACTTTTATAACAAAAAGGAGGACATATTTTTCACTCAATGAATAATTCAGCTCTAGAGCTCATTGCTGCAGTTAGTGTATCTGGGTTTAAAAAAGGTTTGGACAAGTTCCTGGAGGAAAGGTCCATATTCTGCTATTGAGACAGACATGGGTGAAGCCACTACTTGGCCCTGGATGGGTAGCATGGAATGTTGCTAATTGGGTTTCTGACAGGTACTTGTGACCTGGCTTGGCCACTGTTTGGAAATGGGATACTGTAATAGACTGACCATTGGTCTGACCCAGTATTGCTTTTCTTATGTTCTTAAAGATAGGCAGTGAAATAATGAGTGCTATGACAGTATTCTGTAACAGATGCTCTGCATAAATTGACCTTTAGAGAATATTAGGTTACTACATAAGTATTGCCATACTGGGAAAGACCAAAGGTCCATCGAGCCCAGAATCCTGTTTCCAACAGTGGCCAATCCAGGTTACAAATACCTGGCAAGATCCCAAAAATGTACAAAACATTTTTTACTGCTTATCCCAGAAATAGTGGATTTTCCCCAAGTCCATTTAATAACGGTCTATGGACTTTTCCTTTAGGAAGCCGTCCAAACCTTTTTTAAACTCCGCTAAGGTAACCGCCTTTACCACATTCTCTGGCAATGAATTCCAGAGTTTAATTACACTTTGAGTGAAGAAAAATTTTCTCCAATTTGTTTTAAATTTACTACATTGTAGCTTCATCGCATGCCCCCTAGTCCTAGTATTTGTGGAAAGCGTGAACAGAATCTTCACATCTACCCATTCAACTCTACTCATTATTTTATAGACCTCTATCATATCTCCCCTCAGCCGCCTTTTCTCCAAGCTGAAGAGCCCTAGCCGCTTTAGCCTTTCCACATAGGGAAGTTGTCCAATCCCCTTTATCATTTTTGTCGCCCTTCTCTGCACCTTTTCTAATTCCACTATATCTTTTTTGAGATGCGGCGACCAGAATTGAACACAATATTCGAGGTGCGGACGCACCATGGAGCAATACAAAGGCATTATAACATCCTCATTTTTGTTTTCCATTCCTTTCCTAATAATACCTAACATTCTATTTGCTTTCTTAGCCGCAGCAGCACACTGAGCAGAAGGTTTCAACGTATCATCGACGACGACACCTAGATCCCTTTCTTGGTCCGTGACTCCTAACGTGGAACCTTGCATAAGGTAGCTATAATTCGTGTTTCCTCTTTCCCACATGCATCACTATGCACTTGCTCACATTAAACGTCATCTGCCATTTAGACGCCCAGTCTCGTAAGATCCTCTTGTAATTTTTCACAATCCTCCCGTGATTTAACGACTTTGAATAACTTTGTGTCATCAGCAAATTTAATTACCTCACTAGTTACTCCCATCTCTAGGTCATTTATAAATATGTTAAAAAGCAGCGGTCCCAGCACAGACCCCTGGGGAACTCCACTAACTACCCTTCTCCATTGAGAATACTAACCATTTAACCCTATTCTCTGTTTTCTATATTTTAACCAGTTTTTAATAGACAATAGAACACTACCTCCTATCCCATGACTCTCCAATTTCCTCTGGAGTCTTTCATGAGGTACTTTGTCAAACACCTTCTGAAAATCCAGATACACAATATCAACCGGCTCCCCTTTATCCACATGTTTGTTCACCCCTTCAAAGAAATGTAGTAGATTGGTGAGGCAAGATTTCCCTTCACTAAATCCATGTTGACTTTGTCTCATTAATGCATGCTTTTGAATATGCTCTGTAATTTTGTTCTTAATAATAGTCTCTACCATTTTGCCTGGCACCGACATCAGACTCACCGGTCTATAATTTCCCGGATCTCCTCTGGAAACTTTCACACCTAACTTTGGGCGCGAGCATTTACACCTGTTGAAAAGTTGGTACTGGAACCCAACCGATGGCAATTAGGTGTGCAAATGTAGGTATTCTATAACATCGCAGCTAACTTATGGGAT
This sequence comes from Microcaecilia unicolor, assembly GCF_901765095.1. NCBI lineage: Eukaryota > Metazoa > Chordata > Amphibia > Gymnophiona > Siphonopidae > Microcaecilia > Microcaecilia unicolor. The sequence goes on from NC_044033.1 coordinate 236,079,759, forward strand.
TGCCCTTTACCTGTCCATTCCCTCCCCATGGCCACACGCCCTTTGGAGTTGCATGCTGTGAAATTCAGGCATGCATGTTACAGAAATGGGCAGAATGCAGATCCATAAGCAACTCCTAATTCTCCGAGGACAAGCAGGCTGCTTGTTCTCACTGATGGGTGACGTCCACGGCAGCCCCTCCAATCGGAAACTTCACTAGCAAAGGCCTTTGCTAGTCCTCGCGCGCTCATGCGCACCGCGCATGCGCGGCCGTCTTCCCGCCCGAACCGGCTCGTGTTCGCCAGTCTTCTTTTGTCCGCGCTCGGTACGGTCGTGTTTCGCCGTGTCGGGCCCCGCAAAGTCGACCTCGCGCGTTCGTCATGTGTTTTTCGAAAAAGAAAAATTCTAATCCATTCTGTGTGGGAAAAGACTCTTGGTCTTTTCTTCCCCCGCTATTTTCAGCTTTCGCCCCGGTAAGTTTTCTTTCGTCGTCGGGGTAAGCCGCTTTTAGGCCTCGGGTCGAAGTTTTCTTCCCCTTGTTTTTTCGGTGCCTTTTCCGCCATTTCGACTTTTGATCTCGCCGGCGTGATTTTTCCGCCCATGACATCGAAGTCTACCAGCGGCTTCAAGAAGTGCACCCAGTGCGCCCGGGTCATCTCGCTCACTGACAGGCACGCGTCGTGTCTTCAGTGCTTGGGGGCTGGGCACCGCCCGCAGGCCTGTAGTCTGTGTTCCCTTTTGCAAAAGTGGACTCAGGTAGCGAGATTGGCCCAGTGGAACGTTTTGTTCTCGGGCTCTTCGTCGGCATCGGCACCGGGGGTATCGAGTGCATCAACGTCTTCAACGTCCAGAGCTCCATCCTCGGCCACCAATGCATCGAGTGCATCGAGGCATCGGCCCTCTGCATCGGCGCCGAGACATCGGATAGCTGCATCGACGTCGGTGGTACCGGGACCTCGTCTGCTGATGTCGTCGGACGGTGGTGCTTCGTCTGGAGTGCAGGTGAGGGCTGTCCATTCCCCTGCTGGTGGCGGTGAGCCTTCGGGTGGGTCTCCCCCTACCCTGAGGGCTCCTGCGGTACAGCCCCCCCGAGACCGACCTCCTTCGGCCTCGGCCCCGAGGAAGCGACGACTGGATTCTACGTCCTCCTCGTCGGTGCCGGGAAGCTCCGGTGACATGCTTCGTTCCAAGAAATCGAAGAAGCATCGTCATCGGTCTCCTTCCCGGGTCGGCACCGAGAGCTCTGGGTCACCGAGGGAGTCGGCACCCACCAGGCATCGGCACCGAGAGGACCGCTCACCCTCTGTTCAGGAGGTGTTGATGCGCTCCACTCTGGACAGCCCGGAACAGCCTCCACGCCCGGAACAGGTTCTGACGTCGACGCCTGCATCGACCTCCATGCCTTTCTCTGCAGCCGCTCTGAACGAGAGCCTCCGGGCCGTTCTCCCAGAGATTCTGGGAGAGCTGTTGCGCCCTACCCCTCCGGTACCGGCGGTGCTTGCGCCACCGGTACCGTCGAGCGTGGCGCCGGCCGGGCCATCGCCCGAGGTGAGGTCTCCGGCGTCGGTGCCGCGTGCGGTACCGGCTGCCGTCGCCTCCCAGGAAGGCTCCCCGACTACGTCGGCGGAGGGAGCTTCGCCGATGCGGGCGAGGGAGTCTACCTCTCGACGCCCCCATCGTGGACGTGGCTCCACAGAGTCGAGTCGGGCACGGTTGCAGACACAGGTCCGTGAACTTGTGTCTGACACCGAGGGTGAGGCCTCGTGGGAAGAGGAAGAAGATCCCAGATATTTCTCTGACGAGGAGTCTGAGGGTCTTCCTTCCGATCCCACTCCCTCTCCTGAGAGACAGCTTTCTCTTCCCGAGAGTCTGTCTTTTGCTTCCTTTGTCCGGGAGATGTCTACGGCCATTCCCTTCCCGGTGGTTGTGGAGGACGAGCCCAGGGCTGAAATGTTTGAGCATCCACTGTACCCATGCACCATGTCCTAAAAAAGACATTGCTGGCGAACTGGACCAAGCCTTTAACTAATCCCCACATTCCCAAAAAGATCGAGTCCCAGTACCGGATCCATGGGGACCCAGATCTGATGTGCACTCAGTTGCCTCATGATTCTGGAGTTGTGGATCTGGCCCTAAAGAAGGCTAAGAGTTCTAGGGAGCATGCTTTGGCGCCCCCGGGCAAGGACTCTAGAACCTTAGACTCCTTTGGGAGGAAGGCCTACCATTCTTCTATACTCGTGGCCAAAATTCAGTCCTACCAGCTCTACACGAGCATACACATGCGGAACAATGTGCGGCAGTTGGCGAGCTTGGTTGATGCGCTCCCCCCTGAGCAAGCCAAGCCTTTTCAGGAGGTGGTCAGGCAGCTGAAGGCGTGCAGAAAATTCCTGGCCAGAGGGGTGTATGACACCTTTGATGTTGCGTCCAGGGCCGCTGCTCAAGGTGTGGTGATGCACAGGCTCTCATGGCTGCGTGCCTCCGACCTGGAGAATAGAATCCAGCAGCGGATTGCGGACTCGCCTTGCCGTGCGGATAACATTTTTGGAGAGAAGGTCGAACAGGTGGTAGAGCAGCTCCACCAGCGGGACACCGCATTCGACGAGTTCTCCCGCCGGCAGCCTTCAGCCTCTACCTCTACAGGTAGAAGATTTTTTGGGGGAAGGAAGACTGTTCCCTACTCTTCTGGCAAGCGTAGGTACAATCCTCCTTCTCGACAGCCTGCAGCCCAGGCTAAGCCCCAGCGCGCTCGCTCTCGTCAGCAGCGTGCGCCTCAGCAAGGCCCCTCAGCTCCCCAGCAAAAGCAAGGGACGAGCTTTTGACTGGCTCCAGCAGAGCATAGCCGACATCCAAGTGTCAGTGCCGGGCGACCTGCCAGTCGGAGGGAGGTTGAAAGCTTTTCACCAAAGGTGGCCTCTCATAACCTCCGATCAGTGGGTTCTCCAAATAGTCCGGCAAGGATACACCCTCAATTTGGCCTCAAAACCTCCAAATTGTCCACCGGGAGCTCAGTCTTACAGCTTCCAGCACAAGCAGGTACTTGCAGAGGAACTCTCTGCCCTTCTCAGCGCCAATGCGGTCGAACCCGTGCCATCCGGGCAAGAAGGGCTGGGATTCTATTCCAGGTACTTCCTTGTGGAAAAGAAAACAGGGGGGATGCGTCCCATCCTAGACCTAAGGGCCCTGAACAAATATCTGGTCAAAGAAAAGTTCAGGATGCTTTCCCTGGGCACCCTTCTTCCCATGATTCAGGAAAACGATTGGCTATGCTCTCTGGACTTGAAGGATGCCTATACACACATCCCGATACTGCCAGCTCACAGACAGTATCTGCGATTTCAGCTGGGCACACGTCACTTCCAGTACTGTGTGCTACCCTTTGGGCTCGCCTCTGCGCCCAGGGTGTTCACAAAGTGCTTGGCTGTAGTAGCAGCAGCACTTCGCAGGCTGGGGGTGCACGTGTTCCCATATCTCGACGATTGGCTGGTGAAGAACACATCCGAGGCAGGAGCCCTGCAGTCCATGCAGATGACTATTCGCCTCCTGGAGCTACTGGGGTTTGTGATAAATTATCCAAAGTCCCATCTTCTCCCAGTGCAGAGACTCGAATTCATAGGAGCTCTGCTGGATTCTCGGACGGCTCGCGCCTATCTCCCAGAGACGAGAGCCAACAACTTGTTGTCCCTCGTCTCGCGGGTGCGAGCGTCCCAGCAGATCACAGCTCGGCAGATGTTGAGATTGCTGGGCCACATGGCCTCCACAGTTCATGTGACTCCCATGGCCCGTCTTCACATGAGATCTGCTCAATGGACCCTAGCTTCCCAGTGGTTTCAGGCTGCTGGGGATCTAGAAGACGTAATCCACCTGTCCACGAGTTTTCTCGAATCCCTGTATTGGTGGACGATTTGGTCCAATCTGACTCTGGGACGTACCTTCCAAATTCCTCAGCCGCAAAAAGTGCTGACCACGGATGCGTCTCTCCTGGGGTGGGGAGCTCATGTCGAGGGGCTTCACACCCAAGGAAGCTGGTCCCTCCAGGAACGCGATCTGCAGATCAATCTTCTGGAGTTACAAGCGATCTGGAACGCTCTGAAGGCTTTCAGAGATCGGCTGTCCCACCAAATTATCCAAATTCAGACAGACAACCAGGTTGCCATGTACTACGTCAACAAGCAGGGGGGCACTGGATCTCGCCCCCTGTGTCAGGAAGCCGTCAGCATGTGGCTCTGGGCTCGCCGTCACGGCATGGTGCTCCAAGCCACATATCTGGCAGGCGTAAACAACAGTCTGGCCGACAGGTTGAGCAGGATTATGCAACCTCACGAGTGGTCGCTCAATTCCCGTGTAGTGCGACAGATCTTCCAGGTGTGGGGCACCCCCTTGGTAGATCTCTTCGCATCTCGAGCCAACCACAAAGTCCCTCAGTTCTGTTCCAGGCTTCAGGCCCACGGCAGACTGGCATCGGATGCCTTCCTCCTGGACTGGGGGGAGGGTCTGCTATATGCTTATCCTCCCATACCTCTGGTGGGGAAGACTTTGTTGAAACTCAAGCAAGACCGAGGCACCATGATTCTGATTGCTCCTTTTTGGCCGCATCAGATCTGGTTCCCTCTTCTTCTGGAGTTGTCCTCCGAAGAACCGTGGAGATTGGAGTGTTTTCCGACCCTCATCACGCAGGACGAAGGGGCGCTTCTGCATCCCAGCCTCCGGTCCCTGGCTCTCACGGCCTGGATGTTGAGAGCGTAGACTTTGCCTCTTTGGGTCTGTCAGAGGATGTCTCCCGCATCTTGCTTGCTTCCAGGAAAGATTCCACTAAGAGGAGTTACTTCTTTCTATGGAGGAGGTTTGCCGTCTGGTGTGACAGCAAGGCCCTAGATCCTCGCTCTTGTCCTACACAGACCCTGCTTGAATACCTTCTGCACTTGTCTGAGTCTGGTCTCAAGACCAACTCCGTAAGGGTTCACCTTAGTGCAAACAGTGCATACCATTACCGTGTGGAAGGTAAACCGATCTCAGGACAGCCTTTAGTTGTTCGCTTTATGAGAGGTTTGCTTTTGTCAAAGCCCCCTGTCAAGCCTCCTACAGTGTGATGGGATCTCAATGTCGTTCTCACCCAGCTGATGAAACCTCCTTTTGAGCCACTGAACTCCTGCCATCTGAAGTACTTGACCTGGAAGGTCATTTTCTTGGTGGCAGTTACTTCAGCTCGTAGAGTCAGTGAGCTTCAGGCCCTGGTAGCCCAGGCCCCTTACACCAAATTTCATCATAACAGAGTAGTCCTCCGCACTCACCCTAAGTTCTTGCCGAAGGTTGTGTCGGAGTTCCATCTCAACCAGTCAATTGTCTTGCCAACATTCTTCCCCCGTCCTCATTCCTGCCCTGCTGAACGTCAGCTGCACACATTGGACTGCAAGAGAGCATTGGCCTTCTATCTGGAGCGGACACAGCCCAACAGACAGTCCGCCCAATTGTTTGTTTCTTTTGATCCCAATAGGAGGGGAGTGGCTGTGGGGAAACGCACCATATCCAATTGGCTAGCAGATTGCATTTCCTTCACTTACGCCCAGGCGGGGCTGGCTCTTGAGGGTCATGTCACGGCTCATAATGTTAGAGCCATGGCTGCGTCAGTAGCCCACTTGAAGTCAGCCTCTATTGAAGAAATTTGCAAAGCTGCGACGTGGTCATCTGTCCACACATTCACATCTCATTACTGCCTGCAGCAGGATACCCGACGCGACAGTCGGTTCGGGCAGTCAGTTCTTCAGAACCTGTTTGGGCTTTAGGATCCAACTCCACCCCCCCGAGGGCCCTGTTTGTTCTGTTCCAGGCTGCACTCTCAGTTAGTTGGTAAATTTTTTAGGTCAATCTCAGTTATGTCCTCGCCGTTGCGAGGCCCAATTGACCATGGTTGTTGTTTTGAGTGAGCCTGGGGGCTAGGGATACCCCATCAGTGAGAACAAGCAGCCTGCTTGTCCTCGGAGAAAGCGAATGCTACATACCTGTAAAAGGTATTCTCCGAGGACAGCAGGCTGATTGTTCTCACAAACCCGCCCACCTCCCCTTTGGAGTTGTGTCTTCCCTTGCTACATATGGGACTGACGAACACGAGCCGGTTCTGGCGGGAAGACGGCCGCGCATGCGCGGTGCGCATGAGCGCGCGAGGACTAGCAAAGGCCTTTGCTAGTGAAGTTTCCGATTGGAGGGGCTGCCGTGGATGTCACCCATCAGTGAGAACAATCAGCCTGCTGTCCTCGGAGAATACCTTCTACAGGTATGTAGCATTCGCTTTACTGCCAACTAAGGGCTTGTTATCGCTTAATTGGCTAATTAGTTTATACACAAATTTGCTATCTATGCCCAAATTTGCATATCCAACTATTAGCGATCTATACAGAATGCAGCGGAATACTCATTAGAGCACTGCATAATAGGGAAGGGCAGCCAAAAGTGTTTGTTTCCTTTCATTTTCCATGTCTTTTACAGTTATGTTCGTTTCATTTGGTTCTTTTGGCAATGCTGTTATCATGAGAACAAAATCACTGAATGTTCACTCTTACAGAATACTGTACACTATGTGCAAATAGGACAACACTCTTGGTTTGAATGGGTGCATTATCATGAAAAGAGTGTGTACTCTTTTGAAAGGGTGCATATCACTATCGTTATACATATGCAAAGAGCCCATACACCAATACTGAATAGCAGCTCCCTTGTGTAGAATTTGATAGGGTAATTATCAAAGGATTAATAGGCCTAATTTTGGGAGTCAGTATCCTAAATGTATCCCTTTTTTAACAAATTTGCTGTTTCTTTCAGTGTTCTTGGCTGTCAGAACCTATTGTTTTGCTTTGCATCTGTTTTTTGCTGCCCTGAAGAAGCTGGCTTCCTAGATGTCTAGCTACTCATGTCTTATGGTTGGACCAGCCCTTTGAGAACAAGTGCTTTGTTGATCTGTTTCACTCTGCTGGAGTAATGGGCCAATTTGATGTACAACTGCTAAATTCCACAAAATAGATCATTTTTGACACACTCGGGCTCATTTTCAAAAGAGAAGAACATCCAAAAAGTGACATAAGTCTGCATTTGGATGTTTATCTCACAAAGACGTCCAAATCAGTATTTTCGAAACCTATTTTTGGACATCTTTCTCTGAAGTCTGTCAGAAGGACGTCTAAATCTCAAGGGGGCATGCCAGCGCTCATAGGAGCCAACTTTTCAAAATGATTGAGGGTGCAGAATTTTTTTTTACAGGTGGTGCATTCCCCCTCCCCGTCTCCCCCTCTCCTCCTCCCCCTCCTCTCCCCCTCTTCTCCTTCCCCTCTCCCCCCTACTCTCCTCACCCCCTTCTTTCCTCTCCCCCTCTCATATCCAGCAATTCTCCTCTCTCCCCTGCCCTCTCCTCCATTCATATCCAGCAATTCTCCTCTCTCCCCTACCCTCCCCTCCCTCCATTCATGTCCAACAAGTCTCATCTCTCCCTGCCCTCTCTTCCATGTCCAACGATTTCTCCTCCCCCCTCCCCTCCATGTCCAGTAACTCGCCCCAAACACCACCTGCCCCTTTTCGGTCCCCCCTCTCCTCCGAGTTCCAGGCCCTCCACCCTCTCCTCTGAGTTCCAGGCCCCCTCCCTCCAAGTTCCAGGCCCTCCCTCCCTCCGAGTTCCAGGCCCCCATCTCCTCCGAGTGCCAGTCCCAACCTCAACCTGACCTCCCATAACAATTCTCCACCCTCGCCTTCCTGCGTGCCGCCCAGAATTTAAAACTCATCTTACCTCGGGGTCCCAGCGGCAGCAGTGAAAAGTGAGCAGGCTTGGCGCTTCAGCCTTCCCTTCTCTCTCAGCTCTGGTCCCACCCTCATTTCCTGTTTCCGCAAGGGTGGGACCAGAGCTGAGAGAGAAGAGAAGGCTGAAGCACCGAGCCTGCTCGCTTATCACTACTGCCGCCGGGACCCCGAGGTAAGATGAGTTTTTGGGATCTTGCCAGTTATTTGTGACCTGGATTGGCTACTGTTGGAAACAGGATGCTGGGCTTGATGGACCTTTGGTCTTTCCCAGTATGGCAGTACTTATGTACTTATATGTACTTACGACTGTTGTGGGAGAAAAGGGCAGGCACCAGGCAGGTCAGGCTGGCTGGGAAAGGGAACTTCCGATGGGTCAAAATATTGGGAATGCTTGAGCACCCATTGAGTCGGCGCCTATGCCAGGGCTGTAGGGCTGTGTTCAACGCGGGACTTGGGCATTCCTAAGACAGACATCTTTCAGCCTTAATGGAACAAAACAAAGACGTCCAAGACTAAAACTTAGATGTTTTGAGCTAGACATGTTTTTATAACAAATGGTTGTAGTGGGAATTGAACCCATTTCCCCAAGGTCTGCTGCTCTAACCACTAGGTTACTCCTCTACTCCACACAAGGTACGCCCCAAATGACCAGATGACCACTGGAGGGAATTAGGGATCACCTCCCCTTACTCCCCCAAATCACAAAACAATTTTCCAAACAGGACTTTTTTTGTAGAAAATGTCCTTTCCTGTTCTGATTTTTGGCATTTTACAAAAAACGTCCAAATTCAGACTTAGATATCATATCCAGAAATGCCCCTTGTGCATTTCACTTGCCCAAAGTCACAAGGAGCAGTGGAAATTGAACCCATGCTTCCAGAATCAAAGCCCGCTGCACTAACCTTTAAGCCACTCCTTCTTTGTTTTGGATGTTTTACATTTGGATGTCTTTTGTTTGAAAATGGACCAAAAAAAAGACGTCCAAATCACAAAATGTCCAATTCACAAGACATTCATAGCATTTTCGAGCACAAAAGATAGACATCTCTCTTTTTCGAAAATGACCTTCTTTCCTGTTCAGAATTTGGATGTTTTTGTAAAATGTCCAAATTCTGATTTACACTTTCTATCGATAATGCCCCTCTCTGTGTCCTACTGATACTCAGTGACTACCAATGATAAGTAATATTAGCCGATCAAACATTTGTCAATGGAGTACCACAGCTAGTTTACTTGCTTGGATCCAAGAAATCCTAGAGCTTCCACTTCACTGTGACATTTAGGACTCTCAAGACACCTATTGTTGAGAAATCTAATCTGATTTCACATTCCAGACCTGGTTTACAATGCATAAAAAAAAAGATACAGGTAGAAGGGAAGAATAATCTGGAGATCAGGAAGAAAGGACGACAGATTGGTCAAGACATCAAGAAGAGAGAGGGAAAGCCGTAGAGAACAGATAGGCTTTCAGGGCATGTTTGAAGGCAGGAAAAGTGGACTGATTACATGTATTGAGTGGGAGATTGTTCCATAATTTGGCGCCTAGATAACTGAAAGTGAGCATTGTTGTTCAAATAGATCCAACGTTTGCTCCAATTGGCCATGCTATTGCTTAATTGTGTGTCCTATTGCTCAATATTGAGCTCTGTTGCTCTATAGCACATAATATTATTGAATAGGCACATATACCTTGAATTATATATATATATGGCAACTACAGTTGAACATGCAAATCAGCATGCATAGCAAATTTGCACATGCAGTTTAATTGATTAATGAGCCAATCAGCACCAATAATTGGCTAACAATCAATTATTGGCCTTAATTGGAAGTAGGGCGTATATCACATTCTATAGCAATGTGCATGTAACTCCTGTAGCATGTAATTTCAAGGGGGTACTTAGGGGAGTTTTGGGGCAGTCATAAGAATTACACACCTAGTTATAGAATAAGCCCAATTCACATCTAATTTAAGCTCTGGCAGCTACACCTACTACTACTTATCATTTCTATAGCGCTACAAGGCATACGCAGCGCTGTACACCATGGACACAGTCAAGGAATATGTTCAATATTGAGGATGCAAGTGCATTAAATTTGTCACAGATCAGGCACTTAAGCGCTGTTCTATAAAGTGTGAATACCCTTTATAGAATAGAGCTCAATGTATACTTTTTTCTGTGTCAATGAAACAATTTACTGAATTTAGGGCCCTGTTTACTAAGTGCTCTAGCGTTTTTAGCATGCACTAAAAATTAGCATGTGCTAATGCTTGAGACACCCTCCTATATGCTTATAGCGCAGCTTAGTAAACAGGGCCCTTAGTCTATACTGTATAATTTGGAGAGATAGGGCACATTATTTGAGCAATACTGTGCACTGTTTGAATAACAGTGCAGACTATTATATAATAGGGTGCACTATTGATGACATTGACCCAAAAATGAAAAAAAAAAATCAAAACCCTGAATAAGGCAATCAATCCAGTAAACAATACAGGTGACTAAAAAAAATGGAAATTTAAAAAAACCTTGAATAAAAAAAAAAACAAGTAAACCACACAGGAAAGTTAAAAATGGACATTTTTGTTCTGCATATCCTTGCTAAGAGCAAGGAGTTTAAATTGAATTGAAATCTGACCTCGGTGAATGTGCTGTCCCACGTCATCGCCTTTTCATAGATAGTAAATTCCTGCTCTGGTGGAGCATAAGGGTTATAACTTCCAACAATTTCTTTAATCCGTGTTCCATCAGGTAGGATAACTGGGCTTATAATATCATAACCAATGGCAAGATCACCATTCTCATCAAAAAAGATTTCCTCACCCAGAGCATTCTTAAAGTGAAGGTTCTTCAGATAATGATGAAGCTAATGAAAAAGAGAAAACATTTTGTTAGTGAAGCTCAGTGCAGGGATACACTCCTAACTTCAAGCAATACAAACTGCTCCTGATTTAGCAGACATGTTTTCATTTTGAAGCAACATTAGGGTAGAGCTTGTTTTTGAAAGGGGTCCCTTATCACTACTATTGGCAGTGTTTACAATATACATGTAGGGCTAGATTGTATTTATGTCACCTAAAAAATCAGCATTGAAAAAATATATCTAATAGAAGTCTATAACTTTGTCTAAAGTTCAGCACGTTTTTAGACAATGACTAGTTCCTGTGACTAAATGTAGGCATGACCATTTACGCCAAGTAAATTCCTACACCTAACAGGCGCAGAGCAGGAATATTCTATAGCACTGCATATAGGGAATCTTTTACTAAGGCGCACTCACGTTTTTAGCATACGATAAAATTGTGGTTGTGCTAAATGTTAGAGATGCCCATAGGAATGCATTGGTGTCACTAACGTTTAGTGCACCCACAATTTTAGCACAAGCCAAAAACGTGAGCATGCCTTAGTAAAAGACCCTCATAAATTTTAGGAATGCCCATGACTGCCAATGACACAACCTTGCTCATCCCCCTTTCGAGATCCGCATGGAAGAATTTATGAGTATCCCAAAAATCAGCAAAGCAAACGATTTGCAAACTCCAAAGTGGAAAACAACAAAGCAGATCAGTGGTAGATGTACACAGTCTTTATTAATAGAATCGCATTAAAAACATAAATGCCCGACACAGGTGTAAGTGGTAAAGTCGAACAGGATACACCAGGGAAATCTTCTACCATACAATGCTGACTGTATCACGGGTCGTCTCTCAGTTATACAAATTTGATCTGAGCTGTTTTTTTCTGACTTCGGAACAGTTGATAAACATTGTTGGAACAAACATCTTTTTAGAAGAATTTCATAGTAAGGATCATTCAGTAGCCCCTGACGCAGCCCTGCTGGGCGAAACACAGCCTTTGTCAGGCATTTATGTTTTTTAATGCAATTCTATTAATAAAGATTGTGTACATCTACCACTGATCTGCTTTGTTGTTTTCCACATTCCAGAATTTATGAGTATTACTTTATAAAATACGCTTAGCAAGTGTGCACATAAATTCTAATTATTAGCAATTCTTGTCATTAATTTCTTGATAGGGTCCATTTATTGGTGCTGAATGATTATTAATTAAGATATGTGTACAACTCGACTGCCAAAATTGCATGTAAATCTCGCCTGGATGAAGACAGGATAAACTGTAGGAAGCACATGATAAAGTACTGCCAAGGCTTAACAGCAACCAAAAAGCAATATTTCTCTCAATGCATTCCACAGGCTGCCAATTCAACCAAGCAGTTCTTCAGTATAGTAAAGAGCCTACTGCAACCCCCACAACAGAACCAGCCTGCCCAGTCTAAACTGAACAGCAATGATTTTGCTGCATACTTTGCCAACAAAATTAAAAGTCTTCACCAGGATTTGCAGACAATCCCACCCGGAGTGCACAAACTCACTCCCTCCTGACAGAGACAGATGGGACACTTTTAACCCAATGCCAGAAGAGAGCCTTGACAAAATCCTAAGAGACTTTCAACCAACTACCTGCTCCCTTGACCCCTGCCCATTAAAGCTAGTGCAGCAAGCAAGTATGGGCCTCATAGAAAGCCCCTCAAAAATTATGAATGCCTCTCTTTCTAATGGGCAACTACCAACAGCATTAAAAAGGGCAGTGGTTCACCCTTTGCTAAAGAAAAACAACCTTAACCAGGACAAACTTGAAAGTATCCAACATTCTATTTCTAGGGAAACTTATAGAACAAACAGTCTATGTTCAACTTAATGAGTGGCTAGAAGAGAGAAACTGGCTAGATACGTGTCAATGTGGATTCCAACCTGGTTATGGAACAGAAACAGTTCTTGTATTCCTGCTAGATGATTTTCACAGAAACCGAGACAGAGAATTTGCTTTGATGTTAGTTCTGCTAGATTTCTCAGCAGCTTTTGACACTGTGGATCATGATATCATGATAACACGACTGACTGAAACAGGTATCAGTAGAACAGTATTTGCTGGTTCATATCCTATCTATCAGACAGGCAACAATGCATAATGTTTGGCAGCAACTCATCGCCAACATGGACATTGGCCTGTGCGGTATCACAAGGTATTACGCTTTGCTACAGTTCTCCGGGATGGGTTGGTTTCTGTTTCCTAACCTGGCAGCCGTCATCCGGCTTGGAGCAAGAGCAGCAGCCATCTTTGCTAGCTCAGGAGGGGGCAGCCATCTTGTCTAAACGAGAACAGGAAGGAACTCCATATCTGGTCGTGGGAGGATCTCCTATGGGGGCTGCCATGTTGAATGCACCTGAGTTTGGTTTGCTCTGATTGCTTCACTATTTAAAGCACTGCCTCCAGGCCTTCTTTGCTTCGGCCTCAATTGTTCTGAGGAGTTGCTGTCAGAGTGCTGTTCACCGGCTATCTCCTGTTCCTGATTTCCTGTGTACCGGACCTTTGCTACTTCTTGGATTTCGCTTGTTTGCTGCCTACCTTGACCCTGGACTGATTTTTGACTATTCTTGCCTATTTGGTGTTCTGGTGCTGGACTGTGTCTGTTTTCCTGCCATCCTGGTCAGCGGCTGTGCAACCCCGCTGGTTCCAGAAGTCCTGATGGCCACCTGCAGCTGAGGGCTCAACTCTCGGTGAACGGTGGTCGCTTTCCAGGTGAAGCTAGGGGTTGTCTGGCTGCCTGACCGAGTACGGCATCTCTCCATCTTTGCTGTGCTCAGTCGGGGCACAAGGGCTCACACATCTCCAGTCATAACAGTAGGCCGAAGCCATGAGCTCGCCAGACAGGTCCGAGCTGTCTCACCTGGCTCAGGTTCTCAACCAGCAGCAGGAGCAACTAACCCGCCTGTCCAGCGCCTTGCAGGAGGTCTGAAGTCAGCTACCAGGACTCCAGCGGCAGGCGGCTGTGGCCCCTCCAGGCTCTAGAGTGGAGACTTCCGCTGCACGTCTGTGACTTCCAGAGCCACCTCGTTTTGACAGTACTCCCGCAGCTTGCCGGGGGTTCCTGAACCAGTGTCAGATCCTGTTTGAGCTGCAACCGGAGGCTTTCCCGTCTGACAAAATAAGGTGACCTACATCATCTCCCTGGTTTCCGGTGCCACGCTGGCTTGGGCGTCCCCGCTGTGGGAACAGCGGAGTCCGGTTCTGGCAAACCTGGAGGAGTTCTTGCGGCAGTTCCGGATGGGTATTCGACATTCCTGGCCGACCGTCTTCTGCCTCAGGGGAGCTGCTGCGGATCCAGCAGGGCTCTGGGTCAGTTGGGGCATATGCCGTCCGGTTCCGTAACCTGGCCGCAGAACTCAGGTGGAACCAGGAGGCCTTAACAACCATTTTCTGGCAGGGTCTGGACGTCCAGATAAAAGATGAATTGGCAGACAGAGAGATTCCCGCTACTTTGGATGTCCTTATTGCACTCTGCACAAGAATCGATATCCGGTTCCAGTAGCGAGCCCAGGAGAGGGCCACGCAACCGGCACTGCAGAAATCCAGAGACCTTCCCCGCCGCCCGGAGACGTCTAGGGTCCTCGAAGAGGGTTCGGAAGGAACCGAGGAGGTACCCATGGTGATGGGCCGGCATCGCCTGTCCAAGAAGGAGAGGGCCCATAGTCTCCAGAATCAGCTATGCCTGTACTGTGGGCAGGCCGGGCATTTCACAGGCACCTGCCCGAATAAGCCTGAGAAGTCGGGAAACACTCCGGCCCGAGCCCTGTGAAGGGGGTGGCTCTGGGCTGGTTATCTTCCCTTCCAGATAATCTGCTCTCGGTCCCTGTACTGCTCCGTGGAGAGGGGTTCCAGGGCCAGACGATGGCCGTGCTGGATTCTGGGGCAGGGGGAAACTTCATAGATGCTGAGTTCCTGTCCCAGTTGGGGGGCTCTTCGGTGCCCTGTCAACCAGCTCTCAGGGTTACCTCCATCCAGGGGGAAAGTCTTCCCCGGACGATCTCCCAAATTACCTCACCCCTGGGTATGCAAGTGGGGGCACTTGATCAGGAGGAGATCCAGTTTCTGGTGCTCTCCCGAGCTATTCACCCGGTGATCCTCGGTCTACCCTGGCTTCGTCTCCACGCCCCGGTTATTGATTGGTCCACCGGGGAGATCAGACAATGGGGTTCCCGTTGCTTCCAGCACTGTCTTCAGCAGGTCAAGCTGCCCGTTCCTGTCTGCTCCACCCAGCTCCAGACTCCGCAGGGGATATCACCTGGGCTGCCAGAAGAATACCAGGATTTCCAGGATGTATTCAGCGCACAGGCTGCAGACACGCTTCCTCCCCATCGGACTTTTGATTGTGCGATTGACCTGCTTCCAGGAACCAATCCGCCCCGGGGACACCTGTACACCTTGTCCCGGGAGGAATCTCAGGCCATGCGAGTTTACGTCCATGAGAACCTACTAAAGGGGTTCATTCAGCCCTCTACCTCGCCAGCAGGGGCCAGCTTCTTCTTCGTGTCCAAGAAGGACGGGTCTCTTCGGCCCTGCATCGATTACCGGGGCTTAAACAAGATCACCATTAAGAACCGGTACCCGCTCCCACTCATCCCAGAGCTGTTTGACCGGTTACAAGGGGCCAAGATTTTCACGAAGTTGGACTTGCAAGGGGCCTATAACCTGGTGCGGATCAGGGAGAATGATGAGTGGAAGACGGCGTTTAACACCCACGAGGGGCATTTTGAATACCTAGTGATGCCATTCGGTCTCTGTAATGCCCCTGCGGTGTTTCAGAATTTTGTGAACTACATCTTCCAGGATCTGGTATACTTCTCCGTCATAGTGTACCTTGACGATATCTTGATTTTCTCACCCTCATTGCCGCAGCACATCACACACGTCCGCACAGTGTTACAGCGTCTCAGGGAGCACCGGCTATACGCCAAGTTGGGAAAGTGCTCTTTTCACCAGCAGAGACTTCCTTTCCTGGGATACATTGTCTCATCCACAGGGCTGCAGATGGACCCAGATAAGCTGAAGGCGATCCGCAACTGGCTGGTACCCCAGGGTCTTCGGGCTTTACTGAGATTCCTGGGATTTGCCAATTACTACCGGTAGTTTATCCGGGACTACTCCCTGATCACGGCTCCTCTGACGGCCCTCACTAGGAAGGGCGCTGATGTGAAGAACTGGACGTTGGAGGCTTTCGCTGCTTTCACCACCTTGAAGGACGCCTTCCTCTCTGCCCTGGTACTCCGCAGTCCGGACCCAACCAAGCCGTTCCTGGTAAAGGTGGACGCCTCCTCCCTGGGAACGGGGGCTGTACTCTCCCAGACATCCGCATCCAGGAAGAAACATCCCTGCTTCTTTTTCTCCCGCAAGTTCACCCCAGCGGAGCGGAACTACACGGTAGGGGACCGGGAGCTCCTGGCACTTAAGTTGGCTTTTGAGGAGTGGCGTTACTTGTTGGAGGGAGCAGCACACCCAGTCACAGTAATAACGGATCACAAGAACCTCTTGTACTTGCAGAACGCCACCAGACTGAACCCTCGCCAGGCCCGGTGGTCTTTGTTTTTCGCCCGGTTTGACTTCCGTCTGATCTTTAGGCCGGGTGAGAAGAATGTCCAGGCGGATGCCCTGTCTCGCAGCTTCGAGGCTCCGGAGGACCAGGAGGAGCCCTGCCCAATGCTGAATCCGGCATGTATTCCCTCCATGTCCGGGGCCAGTGCCACTTGCCAGAAGGCCGTTCCGGTGGGTCTCCGTAGGAAGGTGCTGCGCTGGGGGCATGCGTCCGAATTTACCGGACACTTTGGTTTCCACAAGACCTTACATCTGATCTGCCGATCGTATTGTTGGCCCCGGATGGTGCAGGATGTTCTCCAATATGTGTCTACCTGTCCGGTGTGCGCCCGAACTAAGTCTTCACATCAGCAGCAGTGGGGGCTGATGCAGCCCATGCCGATACCACAGCAGCCATGGGAGGACCTGTCCATGGATTTCATCACCGACCTGCCACCCTCGCAGGGCAATACGGTCATCTGGGTAGTGATCGACCGGTTCTCCAAGATGGCCCACTTCATTTCTATGAAGGCTTTACCCACTGCCGCTACCCTTGCCGCAAACTTCATTACACACATCTTCCGGCTCCATGGACTGCCACAGAGGATCATTAGTGACCGAGGCTCGCAGTTTACCTCGCGCTTCTAGAAAGCTTTGTGTTCAGCTTTTGGGGTTACCACATTATTCTCGTCTGCATATCACCCCCAGACCAATGGTATGGTGGAGCGGGTCAACCAGACTGTGAAGGCGTTCCTCAGGGCATACTCTAACCAGCGCCAGGATGACTGGTCTACTCTGCTACCCTGGGCTGAATTTGCCTATAATAACAGTCTGCATTCGGCCTCCCGGACGACACCTTTCAGCACCATCTATGGACGCCACCCCCGTCTACCTCCGCCAATTTCCCCCGCTGAAGTTCCACCTCAGGTGCAGTCTACAGTCTGTTCCTTTCAGGAAGCTTGGAAGAAGGTCCAGGATCAGCTACGACGGGCAGCGGTCAAGGCCAAGGAGACCTATGACTGTAGAAGACAAGCGGCTCCCACGTTCCTGCCGGGAGAAAAAGTATGGTTGAGCACCCGATACCTGAAACTGCGGCTCCCATCTCTGAAGTTTGCTCCCCGGTTCATTGGACCTTTTGCAGTACGATCCAGGATAGGAGCAGTGACTTACTGGTTGCACCTATCCAGCCAACTCCGGGTGCACAATGCCTTTCATGTGTCCCTCCTGAAACCTTTCCGCAGGTCCAAGTGGCATCCTGAACCCAAGAAGGTGGCCGTGCCTGAGAGTGATCCAGATCCAGAGTATGAGGTGGATCGCATCCTGGATTCCAAGCGTCGTGGAAGGACGCTGTACTATCTCCTCGCCTGGAAGCAGTTTGGACCGGAGGATAACTCCTGGGAGCCGGCGGCCAATGTGCATGCTCCAGATCTGATCCGGGAGTTCCACGCTCATCATCCTGCTAAGCCCAGACCAAACCGGTGAGGGGGAGATCTTTCCGGAGGGGGTACTGTTACGCTCTGCTACACTTCTCCGGGATGGGTTGGTTTCTGTTTCCTAACCTGGCAGCCGTCATCCGGCTTGGAGCAAGAGCAGCAGCCATCTTAGCTAGCTCAGGAGGGGCAGTGGCATATCAAGGGGGGGCGGTGGGGGCGGTCCGCCCTGGGTGTCAGTGGGTGGGGGGTGCTCCGTTGCTGACTGCAGTCAGCCCTCGTCTCCTCTCCATCCTGTGCCTTTAAAATAATCTGAAAAGCAGCATGGCAGGCAGCGCTTCGCGTCTGCCCAGCCTGCTTGTAAAAGAAAGCGCCAGCAAACCTCCTTGTCGACGTCGATGAGGAGATTTGCCGCTTTCTTTTACAAGCAGGCAGGGCAGACACGAAGCGCTGCCTGCCATGCTGCTTTTCAGATTTTTTTTTAAAAGCCCCGGATGGAGGCAGGAGATGAGGGCTGTCGTCGAAGGTGGTAGGTGGGTCGAGTTGGGGGGGGGCTTAGATGGGTGAGGAGGGTTTCAGATGGGAGAAGGGGACTTGAGAGGGGGGCCTCAGATGGGAGAAGGGGACGTGGGGAGGGGGGTCTCAGATGGGAGAAGAGGGGAGAAGGGGACGGGGGTGGGGGGTCTCAGATGGGAGAAGAGGACGTGGGGAGGGGGTCTCAGATGGGAGAAGAGGGGAGAAGGAGTGGGCTGGGGAGAAGGGGGGTGGGGG
Organism: Microcaecilia unicolor; assembly: GCF_901765095.1. Taxonomy (NCBI): domain Eukaryota; kingdom Metazoa; phylum Chordata; class Amphibia; order Gymnophiona; family Siphonopidae; genus Microcaecilia; species Microcaecilia unicolor. Next base: position 236,098,150 of record NC_044033.1, read on the forward strand.
TCTCAGATGGGAGAAGGAGACGTGGGGAGGGGGTCTCAGATGGGAGAAGAGGGGAGAAGGGGACTGGGCGTTTCAGATGGGAGAAGGGGACGTGGGGAGGGGGTCTCAGATGGGAGAAGAGGGGAGAAGGGGACTGGGCTGGGGAGAAGGGGGTGGGGTCTCAGATGGGAGAAGGGGATGTGGGGAGGGGGGTCTCAGATGGGAGAAGGGGACATGGGGAGGGGGGTCTCGATGGGAGAAGGGGACTGGGGTGGGGAGGGGAGGGGGTCTCATGGGAGAAGAGGGGAGAAGGGGACTGGGGTGGGGAGGGGGATCTCAGATGGGAGAAGAGAGGAGAAGGGGACGGGTGGGGAGAAGGGGGGTGGGGAAGGGGCCATGCGAGAAAATGGGAGCCATGCCTGGGGCTGGTGGGAAAATGGGTCTGGGGCAGAAAAGGGGTCCCTAATGCAAGGCATGTGGATGAAGGGGGCTGGAACTGGGGGCTGAAAAGGAGGGTAGGTGGGATAAGGGGGCTAGTACTGGAACTGGGGGCTGAAAAGGGGCAGAGGCTGAAGCTGGGGGGACTGGGGGCTGAAAAGGGGACAGGGAGAAGTGGCTGGGGCTGAAGCTCGGGACTGGTGAGAGAAAAGGGCTGGGGCTGAAACTGCGGACTGGTGGGATAGTGGGGCTGAAAAGGGGGAGCAAGTGGGAGATGTGGGCTGGGGCTAGAACTAGGGGCAGGTGGGATAAAAGGGCTGGAACAGGGGACTGAAAAAAGGGGCAGAGAGAGAGAGAGGGGACAGACGATGGATGGATGGATGGATGGATGGATGGATGGATGGGGGGGAGAGGGAGGGCAGACCCTGGATGGATGGGGGGAGAGGGGTGGACAGACCCTTAATGGATGGGGGGGTGAGGGAGGGCAGACCTTGGATGGATGGGGGGGAGAGAGGGAGGGCAGAAAGTGAATGGAAGGGGGAGAGAGAGGGCAGACAGTGAATGGAAGGGGCAGGGAGAGAGGGCAGACATTGGATGGAGGGGACAGCAGAGAGGGCAGACACTGGATGGCAGAGAAAGAACGAAGACAGATGCTGGATGGAAGGAAGACAGTGAAAAGAAGATGAGGAAAGCAGAAACCAGAGACAACAAACTGTAAATAAAATATATATTTTTGTTATTTTTGCTTTAGGATAAAGTAGTATTGTAGCTATGTTAATAAATGTTTATAATAGAACATGTAAATAAGGTAATCTTTTTATTGGACTAATTTTAATACATTTTGACTAACTTTCGGAGAACAAAACCCCCTTCCTCAGGTCAGGATAGGACACTGTAACACACTATACTGTATTGACCTGAGGAAGAAGGTTTGGCCTCTGACAGCTAAATGTATTAGTCCAATAAAATGGTATTTTATTTTCTATTTTTGTTTTATTTCTATTTGTTAATTTGTAAAGTGGTGATTGGTATTTGTTAGTTTTTTTTCCAAATTTACATCTGCTGCCTTTATATTTTGCACAGTACTAGGGGACATTTTCTGTTTCTGTGGTGTTGCATTGCATGCAGAGTCTGGCATCTTGGGGGTTCAGTTTAATTTTTGCCTAAATAGTGTTTTTAATTACCCCTCTCTAGACCCCCGCAGGACCCTTGCCCACAGAGGTGTACAGAGGGCTTGTTCTTCTAAAATCTTGTTAATCACCCCCTCCTTGAATTCCAGTGACACCCCATTCCATGGTGTTATGTCTCGGGGTTCTAAGGAGCGCCTCCGGTCATGGAGGCGTAGGGGGGGGTGACAGAAGGCGCAGTTCAAATCTAATTCCCATGACCACAGCTTTCTGTCTATCTGGATCTAAGTGAATCTTTGGCCATTTATGTTCCCACATGAAATCTATGTGAGTGAGAAAGAATCTTACTTGTGAGTGTAGTGTTCTGTGAAACAGGTGGAGGAGAGAGCTCTCAGCTATAAAGTTTATGATTACTTGTTCTATAGTGGATTAGGGTGTATCTGTGTTTGTGAAAAAGACATGACTTTCAGTTGGCATTGACTGTGCAGGATTGATGATCTGTACTATCTGTCTGGTTTCGTTTTACAATAGGTGAATTGATGTTCTAGTGCTCACTGTAGTGTTTAAGATTCCTTTTTCCATGTGTGACTCATAGAAATGACTGCTTATGGTATTGTAGAATTGCTCTATAGGTCCTGAGTGTTTTGTATTCTTGGTATGCCTAGTACTGGATTTTGGAGGGGGGTGTTAAAAAATGACCGGCCTCGGGTGTCAACTACCTTAGGTACGCCACTGAGGAGGGGGCAGCCATCTTGTCTAAACGAGAACAGGAAGGAACTCCATATCTGGTCGTGGGAGGATCTCCTATGGGGGCTGCCATGTTGAATGCACCTGAGTTTGGTTTGCTCTGATTGCTTCACTATTTAAAGCACTGCCTCCAGGCCTTCTTTGCTTCGGCCTCAATTGTTCTGAGGAGTTGCTGTCAGAGTGCTGTTCACCGGCTATCTCCTGTTCCTGATTTCCTGTGTACCGGACCTTGGCTACTTCTTGGATTTCGCTTGTTTGCTGCCTACCTTGACCCTGGACTGATTTTTGACTATTCTTGCCTATTTGGTGTTCTGGTGCTGGACTGTGTCTGTTTTCCTGCCATCCTGGTCAGCGGCTGTGCAACCCCGCTGGTTCCAGAAGTCCTGGTGGCCACCTGCAGCTCAGGGCTCAACTCTCGGTGAACGGTGGTCGCTTCCCAGGTGAAGCTAGGGGTTGTCTGGCTGCCTGACCGAGTACGGCATCTCTCCATCTTCGCCGTGCTCAGTCGGGGCACAAGGGCTCACACATCTCCAGTCATAACACAAGGATCGATTCTGTCTCCTATTCTGTTCAATATCTACCTGAAGCCATTTGCAGAGCTGATTCGGTCAACGGACACTCAGTTCTACATCTACGCAGTTGATGTGCAGCTACTCATACCCATTGAACCTGACTTACCCACAGCCTTGAATAAACTGATTACTTGTCTAATATCAATTCAAGAATGGGCTAAACCCAACAACCCTTGCCTGAAACCAAGTAAAACCAAGGTTCTCTCAGTCCCTAACACAAGTGGATACATACCTGACATCAAAATCTCTTTTGGAAAGAGATTTCCAAATCACAAGTCAGGAACCTTGGAATACAATTAGATTCAACACGTACTCTGATTCCCCAAATCAAAGCAACTTTCAAGAGCTGCTTCTACTATTAGCGACGGTTACGCTGTCTCTCTCCTTACATCGAGAAGGTAAATCTTATCGCAGTTGTGCATGCCATGATAACATCAAGACTGGATTACTGCAATGCACTATACAATGGTCTGACTACAAAGGGCCTGCACCAGCTTCAACTGATTCAGAATGCTGCAGCAAGACTCATAGAAGGTTGCAAGTGACAGGACCACATCACACTATTCTTACAAAGACTTCATTGGCTACCAGTACAATACAGGGCTAAATTTAAAACTCTATGTCTGATCTTCAAGGCCCTGAAAGGAAATTGCCCTGAGTGAAGAATATGATGATCCTCTACACACCGCAAAGGACACCACGCCATTACTATCACTAACCATGATACCTGCAAGCGAGCCTTCTCTGGAGCAGCCCCCACACTCTGGAATGCACTGCCTGAAAGGCTCCGCATAACCCAAGACTATCTCTACTTCAGGAAGCAAGTGAAAGCTTGGCTCTTTGACAAAGCCTTTAATGAACGAAGTGACTAACATTTAGTCTCACACACATACTGCAGCAGGTCATGTTTATCTACTCCTATTCTAGCTGATATAAAATGTAGCCATCTTTCTAACCTCATATGCACGTCTCCTTAAATTAGTCACCTTATTTTCTAACTTTTCTTACTCTCTTACCTATCTATATGCGAACCATCTCTCTGACCCAGTGATGTGCTGGAGCCGGCTCGCAAGAGCCGGTTGTTAAATTTGGAACCGACTTGCGAGCCGGTTGTTCCCTAGTGCGAGCTGACTCTCCTACCGCCCGCCCGCCCAATTGATCGATCGCCCAATCCGGTCCCTCACATCACCGACCTGACTCTTCTAATTCTACCAGCGCTGATTCTCCCCTGCCGGTTCGCGCTTTATGAATGGCCGCTGAAACTTCCAGAGGCGGCCTCGCGAGACTTCTGCTGAAATCTCGGCAGCCATTTTGAAGCGCGAACTGGCAGGGGAGAGTCAGTGCTGGTAGCGGGCAGGCAAGACTGCCTGCCCCGAAGAATTTGAAGGAGAGGTCGGTGAGGGACGGATCCGGAGGGAGGGAAGAGAAGTCGCCGGTGAACAACTCGGGAGGGGTGGCAGGGGAGAGAAGGGAGTCGCTGGGCATGGGTGGATGAAGGGGAGAGAAGGGTCGCTGGGTATGGGTGCATGCAGGGCAGGGGAGAGGAGGGTCCAGGGGAGAGGAGGGTCACTGCTGGACATGGGTACATGGAGGGCAGGGGAAAGGAGAGTCACTGGGTATGAGTGCATGCAGGGCAGGGGAGAGGAGGGTCACTGCTGGGTATGGGTGCATGCAGGGCAGGGGAGAGGAGGGTTGCTGGGTATGGGTGCATGGAGGGCAGGAGAGAGGAGGGTCACTGCTGGGTATGGGTGCATGCAGGGCAGGGGAGAGGAGGGTCACTGCTGGGTATGGGTGCATGCAGGGCAGGGGAGAGGAGGGTCGCTGGGTATGAGTGCATGGAGGGCAGGGGAGAGGAGGGTCACTGGGTATGGGTGCATGCAGGGCAGGGGGAGAGAAGGGTCGCTGGATATGGGTGGATGGAGGGCAGAGGAGAGGAGGGGAGAGAGAAAAAATGCTGGACATGGATGGAGGGGAGGGAAGAGTGAGGAAGGAGATGAGATGAGGGAAAAGGAAGAGAGGAGAAAAACTGCACATGGATGAAGAAAATAGGCAGAAGCTGAGGACCAGAAATGAAGAAGAAAGGAGGAAAGGAAATAAATAAATGGAAAGGAAGCCCTGGAAACGGAGTTAAGAGGACAGATAGCAGCAGAATCGGATACTGGGCCAGCATGATCAGAAAAACAGTCACCAGACAACAAAGGTAGAAAAAAATCATTTTATTTTCATTATAGTGTTTAGAATATGTTCACTTTGAGAATCAGGTGCTCAACATTAAAAGGTTATATTTATTTACTTATTTATGGCATTTTATCACACATTAAACATGAATTAGATTGGAACCTGGGATCATTTAATTTTTTTTTCCTGGAATAATGCATTGCCACCCCCCCCCCCCCCAGGCTCTCTCCCCGGCTATAGCCAGCTCTGCATTTTGGGGGGGGGGGGGCGCAGAGGGGGACCGGGGACAGAGCCTGTTGTTAAACATTTACCAGCACACCACTGTAAGTAGTATATTATGCCATACTTTCCAGCTTATAATCGAAAGAGAAAAACGCCTATATTTCGACCCAAATCAGGAGATGGGCGTTTTTCTCGCAAAGGCGCCCAAATCGGTATAATCGAAAGCCAATTTTGGGCGTTTCCAACTGCACTCCGTTGCGGAAACGAATAAAGTTGATGGGGGCGTGTCGGAGGCATGGTGGAGGCGGGACTGGGGCGTGTTTATCAGCCGAGGAGAGATGGGCGTCTTTAGCTGATAATCGGGAAAAAAAAAGCGTTTTTACCGCGATTTTGGGTCACTTTTTTTGGACCCTTTTTTTTCACGAACAAGTCCCAAAAAAGTGCCCCAACTGACCAGATGACCATTGGAGGGAATCGGGGATGACCTCCCTGGACTCCCCCAGTGGTCACTAACCCCCTCCCAACAAAAAAAACCCCACTTTAAAAACTTTTTTTCCAGCCTGTATGCCATCCTCAAATGCCGTACCCACCTCCATGACAGCAGAATGTGTTTGATCTTGTCACAGCCTTTCCCTGGGTCAGATGTGGCTCTCGGGTGCAGTATAGGGTCACATCAGCATTGCATTGTGGTGGGTGTAGGGTATTGGGCTCCGTGATTTCATTAGCTTGTGTTACAGTCTCACAATGTTGGTAGTTGGTAGGCTCTTCTCCCATGGTGCTTTTCCCCCTGCCTACTGGGTCAGAGTGTGCCCTGTTGTGTTTCCTGTTGTAGTCCATGTGGTAGTGGCCATTTTTGTAAGCCAGTTTTAGATCCCTTTCCTGTGTTAGCCACGTTAGAGAACTTAGTTCTTATCTTGAATGTGGCTGAAAGAGGGCATTGTACAGCATTCTGCCAGCTCTGACTACTGCTAATCTCAGTACCAGGGAGACTCGTTTCTAGTGGGGCACAACCTCTGATCTGCAGTTAACTGTGAGTAAACGCGGTTATTCCAATAAAGGACGTTTTCGGAGAGATTAGTCTTCAGGTGTCAACTGGTGTGCCTATGTTATACAGCAGCAACAATTCCTAGAGGCCTGCGTGGGTACCGCAATGCACTTCAGCCAGGTGGCCCCAGGCCCATCCCCCTCCCCACCTGTAACACTTGTGCTGGTAAATGGGAGGCCTCCAAAACCCACTGTACCCACATGTAGGTGCCCCCTTCACCCCTAAGAGCTATGGTAGTGTTGTACATTTGTGGGTAGTGGGTTTTGGGGGAGGGGGTTGGGAGCTCAGCACCCGTGGTAAGGGACCTATACATGTGGGAGGTTTTTCTGAAGTCCACCGCACTGACCTAGGGTGCCCAGTTGGTGTCCTGGCATATCAGGGGGGCCAGTGTACTACCAATCCTGGCCCCTCCCACGACCAAATGGCTTGGATTAGGACGTTGTTGAGCTGGGCATTTTTAGTTTCCATTATCGCTAAAAAAAACAAACGCCCAGCTCAAAAACGTTCACTGTAATAGTGCTATTTTTGCTCTAATAGTTTAATGTAAGTACTTAAGTACATAAGTATTGCCATACTGGGACAGATCAAAGGTCCATCAAACCCAACATCCTGTTTCCAACATTGGCCAATCCAGGTCACAAATATCTGGCAAGTTCCCAAAAATGTACAAAACATTTTATATTGCTTATCCCAGAAGTAGTTGATTTTCCCCAAGTCCAATTTCCAAGACGTATGAAGAGAGACTTGCTGACCTGAACATGTATACTCTGGAGGAAAGGAGGAACAGGGGTGATATGATACAGACGTTCAAATATTTGAAAGGTATTAATCCGCAAACGAATCTTTTCCGGAGATGGGAAGGCAGTAGAACGAGAGGACATGAAATGAGATTGAAGGGGGGCAGACTCAGGAAAGATGTCAGGAAGTATTTCTTCACGGAGAGGGTGGTGAACGCTTGGAATGCCCTCCCGCGGGAGGTGGTGGACATGAAAACGGTAACGGAATTCAAACATGTGTGGGATAGGCATAAAGGAATCCTGTGCAGAAGGAATGGATCCACAGAAGCTTAGCTGAAATTGGGTGGCGGGGGGAAGAGGGGTTGGTGGTTGAGAGGCTAGGATAGGGGAGGGCAGACTTATACGGGGTCTGTGCCAGAGCCGGTGATGGGAGGCGGGACTGGTGGTTGGGAGGCGGGAAATACTGCTGGACAGACTTATACGGTCTGTGCCCTGAAAAATACAGGTACAAATCAAGGTAAGGTATACACATATGAGTTTATTGTGGGCAGACTAGATGGACCGTGCAGGTCTTTTTCTGCTGTCATCTACTATGTTACTATGTATATTTAATAATGGTCTATGGACTTTTCCTTTAGGAAGCCATCCAAACCTTTTTTAAACTCTCCTAAGCTAAATGTCTTCACCACATTCTCTGGCAACGAATTCCAGAGTTTAATTACACGTTGAGTGAAGAAACGTTTTCTCCGATTCATTTAAAATTTACTACTTTGTAGCTTCATCATATGCCCCCTAGTCCTAGTATTTTTCAAAAGCGTAAATAGATGCTTCATGTCTACCCATTCAACTCCACTCATTATTTTATAGACCTCTTTCATATCTCCTCTCAGCCGCCTTTTCTCAAAGCTGAAGAACCCTAGGCGCTTTAGCCTTCCCTCATAGGGAAGTCATCCCATCCCCGTTATCATTTTTGTCGCCCTTCTCTGCACCTTTTCTAATTCCATTATATCTTTTTTGAGCTGCGGCAACCAGAATTGAACACAATATTTGAGGTGTGGTCGCACAATGAAGCGATACAAAGGCATTGTAACATCCTCATTTTGTTTTCTATTCCTTTCCTAATAATACCTAACATTCTATTTGCTTTCTTAGCCATAGCAGTACACTGAGCAGAAGGTTTCAACATATCATCAACGACGACACCTAGATCCCTTTCTTGGTCAGTGACTCTTCACGTGGAATCTTGCATGACGTAGCTATAATTTGGGTTACTCTTTCCCACATGCATCACTTTGCACTTGCTCGCATTAAACATCATCTGCCATTTAGACGCCTAGACTCCCAGTCTCTTTTGGTTCTCTGGTAATTTTTCATAATCCTTCTGCGATTTAATGACTTTGAATAACTTTGTGTCGTCAGCAAATTTAATTATGTCACTAGTTACTCCTATCTCTAGGTCATTTATAAATATGTTAAAAAGCAGCAATCCCAGCACAGACACCTGGGAAACCCCACTAACTACCCTTTTCCATTGAGAATACTGACTATTTAACCCTACTCTCTGTTTTCTATCTTTTAACCAGTTTTTAATCCACACTAGGACAGTACTTCCTATCCTATGACTCTCTAATTTCCTCTGGAGTCTTTCATGTGGTACTTTGTCAAACGCCTTCTGAAAATCCAGATACACAATATCGACCAGCTCACCTTTATCTACGTTTGTTCACACCTTCAAAGAAATGTAATAAATTAGTGAGGCAAGATTTCCCTTCACTAAATCCATGTTGGGTTTGTCTCATTAATCCATGTTTTTGAATATGCTCTGTAATTTTGTTCTTTATAATAGTCTGTACCATTTTGCCTGGCACTGACGTCAGACTCACCGGTCTATAATCTCCCAGATCTCCTCTGGACCTTTTTTTAAAAATCGGCATTACATTGGCCACCCTCCAATCTTCTGGTACCACGCTCTATTTTAAGGATAAATTACATATTACTAACAATAGCTCCACTAGTTCATTTTTCAGTTCTATCAGTACTCTGGGATGAATACCATCCGGTCCAGGAGATTTGCTAGTCTTCAATTTGTACAACTGCCCCATTACATCCTACAGGTTTAAAGAGAATTCATTCAGTTTCTCTGACTCGTCAGCTTCAAAAACCATTTCTGGCACAGGTATCTCTCCCAAATCTTCCTCAGTGAAGTGCAATATATCAAGCTGAAAAAGTCATAAACCATTAAAATACCTCAACACCTCCAATGTTTTGTGATGTTTCATCTCTGCTGGAGTTTTTGTTACTGTTTTACTGGTACTGGGTCTGAGGAAAGGACAGAAGATTAACATTCAAGTGAATCATTCCCACTCTTCCAATACCTGCTCTATATTTGAAGGGGGGATTCTTCTTTACCACTTAGCATGCTCAACAGACAAGAGTAGAGGCTGACAAAGGACGAATCCCCACCGGAGATATGAATCCAGCAGGCTTTATTATAAAGTTAAAAAGAAGGACCCGACACGGGCCGTGTTTCGACGCACAAAGGCGTCTGCATCAGGGGTCAAACTTGTAAATTCTATGAATGACGAATAATAGGACAATCATAATTGTAAAAAATATATAAATATAATTATGATTTTTTATTCTTAACATTGATTCACATTTTTGCAAATACAACACTTTTGGTTTGTTATATGTTATAAAATATAATTATTTCGTTTGAAAACTAAGCTATTTAACATGGCATTATTTATTTTATCCTGTTTTTTAAATACATTTTTTACAATTTTGTTTTGTACTTCATTATCAAACATTTCAATAGTTTGACCATCATTTATATGATGTTATTGGTGTTGGTATTCATGATATTACTATATTTGTGTCTCCATTTTTTATATCTATTTTAACCAAATATGATTGGTGTTGGCATATATTATTATAATTGTGTTCTAATTTATTATTAATATATGTTTCTATTAAATGTTTTTTATGATTATATTTTCATGTCACTATATGTTTGTTTTATTCATATATTTTTTACAATTATTATTGTCCTATTATTCTTCATTCATAGAATTTACAAGTTTGACCCCTGATGCACACGCCTGTGTGCGTCGAAACACGGCCCGTGTCGGGTCCTTCTTTTTAACTTTATAATAAAGCCTGCTGGATTCATATCTCTGGTGGTGATTCATCCTTTGTCAACCTCTATTCTTGTCTGTTGTGTTTACTCATCGTAGAGGTTTTTTCCTGTGTTGTATTTTGGCCACTTAGCATGCTTGCATTCACATTTTGCAAACCTCCTCAGCAAATAAACTGTCAATATCTGATGCTTTTGATAGATTTTCCTGAAACAAGGATCCAACAGAATATGTATCTCCCAAAAGCTTCTCCATGACCTTCTCAGCAGACAGTAGAGGTTGCCTCCTGCTGCACTCTGTTGGCTTTACATGTCGCTGGTCTCTTGTTCCTTCACCCTGTGTTGCCTCTGCCTTCGTTCACCTCTGTGTAGAGATAGGAGCAAAAAACTAGTCTCTCGTAGGTGTACTAGAGGCTGCAGATGTCTGTCCTCTATTCTTTACAATAATCTCTCTTAGACTTCTAGTAAGCTACTGCAGATGAATATGGATTTGATTCAAACTAGCATTATTTCATCTGGTTTGTTAAAAATATAGAAAGTGCAAATGCCCTAATTAGTTGCACATTAACTTTTTTCAAACAATAACTGTACACACAGAAGAGATTTACCACTATGATCAATGTTGGTAAAACCTTTTCCTCAGAATGAGCTCCATTTACCACTACCCTCTGTCACATTCCACTAAACCAGTTTCTTACCTAGTCAGTCACTTTAGAGCCCATACCGAGGGTACTTACTTTATTTATTAGACGTTTTTGTGGAACTGTGTCAAAGGCTTTGCTAAAATCTAAATGCACTGTATCTATTGCTGTCCCTGAATCCAACTGTCTGCTCACCTAGTCAAAGAAATTAAATAGATTTGTCTAACAAAACTTACTTCTACTGAAACCTTTTTGCCTCAGGTCCTGTAATCCATTGGATTCCAAATACGTTACTAAACACTAGAGACGCCAATGTATTCCTAAGGGCATCTTTAGCATTATACCACGTGCCTATTTTTAACATGTGCTAAAAACGTCAGCATACCTAAGTAAAAGACCGCCTAACTTCTCTTTCTTACCTTGTCAGCCAGTACTTTTGAGAACTGTTACTTTTATTTACTTTCCTTACAAAAAGGTTTGTTGCCCTTACAATAGCTCTTACAATAGCAACGGTAGAAGAAATCAACGAGAAATTAGACTCCCATGCCAGGCGAATATCTGTGGTGGAGCAACGGGTGTCGACTCAGGAAGATGAATCGCATAACATGGCGGCCCAAATCACCGAATTACTACTACTACTACTACTACAAATCATTTATACAGCGCTACCAGTCGTACGCAGCGCTTCACAATTGAACATGAAGAAAAGACAGTCCCTGCCCAAAAGAGCTTACAGAAAGAAACGGTGGCACTCAGAGAAAGGCTAGAGGAGCAAGAAAATCGAAGCCGGAGAAGCAACCTTAGAGTTGTGGGACCCCCGGAGTCGATGGATGATAAAGGCCTGCGCCATTTTTTCAGCTCCTGGCTGCCTGAAAACTTGGGGCTGGAGAAGAGGGAGAGGATTTTTCAATGCGACTGAATGCATCGAATTGGACCGCTAGGGGAGAGCAAGAACAAGCCCAGGACCGCAATTGCTCACTTTATAAACTGGTTGGAGAAAGAACAGCTGTTGAAGGCCTTTCGCACAAAATCAATTCTGGAATATGAGGTACAGCGTCTGATACTATTTAATGACTACTCCGCAAGGGTGGCAATGCTGCGCAAAGCGATGGCACCAACATGCACCGCACTATATAAGAAAGGGGTACGCTTTTCCCTCCTATACTCAGCTAAACTTCGGATTTGGCATGAGGGCCAGGCGACGTTGCTGACGGAAGTGGCAGAGATGCGAGTATTCCTGAATCGCTTCAACAGAGGAGAAGCACAGGAACCAGACTCAGGGCCTGGATAGATCAGAGTACTTTGGGTGTATGCTTTCGAGATGCGACCCCAGATGGACATTGTTGAAGCGGTTGCACATTCCAAATGCAACAAGTTCCCTTTATGCTTAGGATTTCGGAGTGTGAAGGACAAAGATGGCTGATGAGACGACAGCACACTACACAAAGGGGTGCCCCTCGCGCTGGAACCACTCCGGGGTGCATCGGCATGCCTGATTAAGTACAGGGAATATTCTGTTCCAAATATCTAGTTTGGGACACTCGAGAAAGGCATGCAGGAGCGTCCCATAGCCGTTTTGGTATCTCAGACATTGATTGGATCCCCACATTTTCATCTGGGCCCCCTTCACCCTCAAAATATATGCTCTATGTATGATTTTGTATTGTGTCTCTTGCAGATCCGCCGACTTGACCATCTCATATAATGTGGCAATCAGTGTGCTGAACTGTAAGTTTGAGTCCTGGGTACCAAGATCAGTATTCCAACTCTGTATGACGGTGTCAATGATGCTATATGGGCCTAATCATTTCAATACTTTATACCAGGTAGTCAATCTATTTCCCTCAGCTGTCATGCTCGTGATTATGGGGTCACCCGCCCCGTATGTCCCCTTCTCCCCATGTTTTGTTCTCACTTGCTGCCAGTAGTGTCTAGCCTGCAAATATGATAACATGTATCCATTTTGAAGGCCCCATTTCTCTTTTACTTGTGCAAAGGATAGGAACTGGTCTGTACCTGGCGCAAGCATTTTCCCCATACTAATGCATCCCATTTTCACCCACTCGCGGAAGGGTGAGGGGCCCATACCAGGCTGGAAGTCCTCATTGCCCTCCAAAGCAAGAAGGATGACGTATTTGGGCTTTGTTGTTGCCGAGTTCTCCACCAGCACCAGGCCGCCCATATTGGTGCCAGGAAGCTTAGCTGCATATTATGTGGGGTGCCTAGCCCAGCAGGTGTGTGCAGGAGATTTATAAAAGAGTTTGGCACACTCCATCCCTCCAGCCATCCCTGGGGTGTGAACTGATGGGTCCCCGTAATGCCCTTTGAAACAATCCTCATTAATGCTGCCACATTGTACAGCCGTAAGTCGGGGAGGTTGAGTCCACCCCCTTTCTTATCCAAGGCCAATTTGGGATGCCCTATGCGTGCCCCTCGTCCCCTCCATAGAAAGGAGCATATTATGGACCTAATTAGTCTTTCATCTTTCCTTTTAATCCAGATTGGGAAAGCCTGTAATGGGTATAGTAATTTGGGCACCATCTTCATCAAAGCCACTCTACTGAACAAGGATATTGGGAGATTTTTCCACCTGAAACACAATTTCCTGATTTTATCTATCGGTTCTAGGATGTTGCATCTATACATCTCTGCATGTCGGATGCTAAGGAAGATCCCCAGATAGCACATAGGGTGCTTTACTGGAGGGAAGGCATGTCTCAAAGTCTCGGGTCTGGTTTCTCCCCTCCCAGTGGGAGGAGTTCTGATTTATCACAGCTAACCCGCAGTCCGGAGATATCCCCAAATTCCCTTACTAGGGTAAGCGCCTTCGGGAGGTGTATTGTGGCATCCTTAAGATAGAGCAGTATATCGTCTGCGAAAAGGTTAATATGGATATCCTGCCTTCCCACCCGGTCCTTCTATTTGATCGCTTTGGCGGATTTTAGCAGCTAGGGGTTCAATGGCCAGAAGAAATAGGATAGGCGATAGAGGACATCCCTGTCTCGTCCCTGGTTGTAGATTGAAGCTCTTTGTCAATTTATTGTTTATCATTAACTGCGCCTGTGCACGGGTATATAGAGCCCCGACCCATGCCAGAATTGTGCCCTGGAGCCCGTATTTCCCTATAACCCACATGAGGTACTGCCATGATATACTATCAAATGCTTTCTCCATATCTAGGCCCGCGATGGCTTCTAGTCCCCCCTCCCCCCAAATGTGTGTATTGCCGCCAATGCACATATGAGGATCATGGAGGCGTACCGGCCGGGTACAAAGTCCACCTGGTTCTCGTGTACAATGGATGGGAAAAAGGCGTTCAGTCGGCGAGCCAGAATGACTGCCAACAGTTTGACATCTTGGTTAAGGAGAGATATGGGATGATAGGAACCCACCTGTGATGCATCTTTCCCTGGCTTAGACAATAAAATAATGTGGGCCAGTTTTTGGTGTTGCCCCATCCAATCCTGTCGCACCGCATTGTACATGTTACTCAGGGGTTGTGCTATGAGATCGGCTAAAATGTGATAGTATTCAGGCCCGAACCCATCAGGGCCCGGGGCTTTAGTTAGCTTCAGCTGTTTAATGTCAAATCTGACCTCTTTTGTTGTTATTGGCCTATTTAGTGCCTGTACCTGTTCAACCTTTAGCTGTGGCAGATGCAAGTCTTTGAAAAATTCATCCCTCTTGTGTTCATCTAATTCCCTTTCTTTGTATAGAGAGCTGTAATATTGGACAAACTGGGCCATAATTCGGTGTTCTGAGGTGTATTGCCTCCCTGCTCCACCTTTAATAGATGTGACAATTTGCCTCTTCCTATACGGTCTTACCATATTAGCCAGTAACTTCCCTGCCTTACTTCCCCACTGGAATAGTTTGTATCGCTAATAATATATATCCCTCTCAGCCCTAATACTCAGCAAATTATCAATCTGCCTTCTAACCTCCATCATGTTTTGCTTCAGGGCCCCATCTAGTCTGGAGACATGATGCCTCCTGAGGGCCTAGTAGTCCTGTGATAGCCTTAACAGTTTTGCTTCCTGTAGTTTTTGTCTTTCTCGATGTGTAGGCTAGTATGTGTCCCCTTAATACTGCCTTGGATGCTTCCCAATATGTCACAAATCCCACATCCGTTGTGTCATTAGTGAAATGATATTCTACCCATTTTTCTCTCAAATAGGTTTTGAACTGGGTATCATTATATAGCGCGGGCGAGAATTTCCAGACTCTATCCATCGGGTCTCTCACAAATGATAGGCCAAGCATGATTGCTGAGTGATCAGATAGGGAATTATCTATGATTTGCCCCTCTCGCGCCACAGGGAAGAGTGACTGTGATATTACTACTACTACTACTACTACTACTTATCACTTCTATAGCGCTACAAGGCATACGCAGCGCTGTACACCATACACAAAAAGACAGTCCCTGCTAGAAAGTAGTCTAGAGGGGCAAATCATAGATAATTCCCTATCTGATCACTCAGCAATCATGCTTGGCCTATCATTTGGGAGCAATGGGATCCCATTCTTTCAGATCTGGGAGAGTTCCTGCGGCGGTTCCGCATGGTCTTCGATGTTCCGTGCCGGCCAACGTCGGCTGCTACCAAGCTGCTGCATATCTAGCAGGGCACCGGGTCTATGGGGGCTTACTGTAGTACAAAAAACAGAAGAAACCAGTCTTCGCACAAAACACCAAAATAGCAAAACAGCGAAGATGACTAACAAAAACAAAAATAATCAAAGATTAAAAACAAGAAAAAATCAAACTTGTATTTAAAAATACAAATACATAAAAAATATAAAAAAAGACGACACTTATTTATAAAAAATTAAAACACTTTATTGGACACCCAGTTTGCTTCCAAGAACGAGCAATCACCACCCGACCAGCACTAAAGCAGTGCTAAGCCAAGACCCGACTCCCACCCATCACCCCTGGGACAGGCCTATTAAACAAGAACATGGCCGGATCCCAAGGAATAGGGGAGCCCACCCACCCACAGCTGTACTCGCCCCTGAATCGCCCTCCAGTAGGCCTTCACCTTCCGGCAAGACCACCAAGTATGGTCATGGGTACCCTTTTGACCGCAATTTCGCCAACATAGGGAAGAAACCCCCACAAACATGTGGCTCAAACGGGCTGGGGTAAGGTACCACCGATACAAGACTTTGGTACAGTTCTCTTGAATATTGACCGCTGGGGAACTATTAACAGTTGCCCTCTCCATTCTCTGCCACTCTGCCTCCTCATAACTCACACCCAGTTCCTTTTCCCATCTAGTACGGTAAGGACAGACCTCAGGTAGATGGTCCCTTAGATGGCCATACAGCAAGGTGATCAACCCCCTAGATCCTAAATTTCTAACACAGATTTCTTCTAAAAAGGTCACATCTCCAAACAGCCTCTCCCTAATCCCAGGTGAGTGAAGAAAATGTATAAGTTGGTGATAAGCATATTGGTCCCTACACGGCAGTCTAAAGGTATCTGCCAGCTCAGCAAAAGAAACAAATCCATTACCCTCCACCAATTGACCCCATAGATCTAAACCTTGTCACTGCCAGCGAGTGAAAGCTGAAGGGACACAGCCTGGCTGAAATGCAGAGTGGTATGCTATAGGGGACAGGCGGGAGTTGTAAAAACCCTTTGTACGTTCCAATTTATCCCAACATGTAAATGTATGCTGAATAATAGGGGGCAAATGGTTACCCAGATAACGACGCCCAGGGGCCAACCAAATCAAGTGTCCCAATTTCAATGGACTGCAAATCAAGCTTTGCTCCATCTGTACCCATAGCTTATGAGCTGGCTCCTGAAACCACTCTACAGCAGCTCTGGCTTGTGCAGCCAAATAATATGTCTAATTTAGGAACGCCCAACCCGCCCTTAGCCCTACGCACCCTATACATAATGGCACGTGGGAGTCTTGGTCTGCCTCCCCTCCAAATAAATTTATGCAGTCTATCCTGCAATGACTGGAGCAACTGTCCCTTAATTGGTAGAGGTATAGCTTGAAATAGATAGAGTAAGCAAGGAAGGATATTCATTTTAACAGTGGCTATCCGACCAAACCAGGATAAGGACAAGGGTTCCCAATGCTCCAGATGGTTCCTAATCATCGTCAGCAATGGAACATAGTTAGCTTCGCTCAACCTTTCAAGATTACTAGTAAGGTAGACCCCCAAGTATTTTATACTCTCAGTCACCCAAGTTAGAGGATACAGTTGTCTACACCGACAATAATCTGCATCCGGCAGCCCCAATGCCATTGCTTCAGTCTTAGTAACATTAATTTTAAACCCTGAGACCTGCCCGTATCTCTCTATCTCCTGAAACACCGCTGGCAAGGATGGAAGACCGCTTTTAACACGCATGAGGGGCACTTCGAGTATCTAATGATGCCATTCGGCTTATGTAACACCCCAGCGGTGTTTCAAAACTTTGTGAACTTTATCTTTCAGGACCTCCTCTACAAGACGGTCATTGTCTACCTGGACGACATCTTGATCTTCTCTCAGTCCAATCAGGATCATCCTTCACATGTTCGCACCGTTCTCCAGCGGCTTCGGGAGCACAGGTTATTCGCAAAACTGGAGAAGTGCATCTTCCACCAGCACGACATTCCCTTCTTGGGTTATATTATATCTGGCCAGGGACTGTGGATAGATCCGGCGAAGCTCCAAGCCATTCGGAACTGGCCGGTACCCCAGGGACTCTGGGCTCTACAAAGATTCCTGGGGTTTTCAAACTACTACCGGCAATTCATTCTGAATTACTGTCTGATCACTGCACCCTTAACTACCCTTAACTGCCCTTACCAAGAAGGGAGTGGATGTGAGAAATTGGACTCAAGAAGCCTTTTTTTAAAAATCATTTTACTTAATTACATTCACATTTATCACATGAATGTAAGGGAAAACAGAAATTGATATTAAAAAAGAAAACATTTTCTCCCACCAGTATATGTTATATAATCGTCCACAACTGGCCTCCACAGTTCATGTGACTCCCATGGCTCGGCTTCACATGCGATCTGCTCAATGGACCCTAGCTTCCCAGTGGTTTCAAGCTGCTGGGGATCTAGAAGACGTGATCCACCTGTCCACGAGTTTTTTCAAATCCCTGTATTGGTGGACGATTTGGTCCAATTTGACTCTGGGACGCCCTTTCCAAATTCCTCAGCCACAAAAAGTGCTGACTACGGATGCGTCTCTCCTGGGGTGGGGAGCTCATGTCGATGGGCTTCACACCCAGGGAAGCTGGTCCCTCCAGGAACGCAATCTGCAGATCAATCTCCTGGAGTTACGAGCGATCTGGAACACTCTGAAGGCTTTCAGAGATCGGCTGTCCCACCAAATTATCCAAATTCAGACAGACAACCAGGTTGCCATGTATTACATCAACAAGCAGGGGGGCACCGGATCTCGCCCCCTGTGTCAGGAGGCCATCAGCATGTGGCTGTGGGCTCGCCGTTACGGCATGTTGCTCCAAGCCACATATCTGGCAGGCGTAAACAACAGTCTGGCCGACAGGTTGAGCAGGATTATGCAACCTCACGAGTGGTCGCTCAACTCCAGAGTAGTGCGCCAGATCTTCCAGGTGTGGGGCACCCCCTTGGTAGATCACTTTACATCTCGAGCCAACCACAAGGTCCCTCAGTTCTGTTCCAGACTTCAGGCCCACGGCAGACTGGCATCGGATGCCTTCCTCCTGGATTGGGGGGACGGCCTGCTGTATGCTTATCCTCCCATACCTCTGGTGGGGAAGACTTTGTTGAAACTCAAGCAAGACCGAGGCACCACGATCCTGATTGCTCCTTTTTGGCCGCGTCAGATCTGGTTCCCTCTCCTTCTGGAGTTGTCCTCCGAAGAACCGTGGAAATTGGAGTGTTTTCCGACCCTCATCACACAGAACGAAGGGGCGCTTCTGCATCCCAACCTCCAGTCTCTGGCTCTCACGGCCTGGATGTTGAGAGCGTAGTCTTTGCCTCTTTGGGTCTGTCGGAGGGTGTCTCTCGTGTCTTGCTTGCTTCCAGAAAAGATTCCACTAAGAGGAGTTACTTCTTCTTATGGAGGAGGTTTGCCGTCTGGTGTGACAGCAAAGCCTTAGATCCTCGCTCCTGTCCTACACAGACCCTGCTTGAATACCTTCTGCACTTGTCTGAGTCTGGTCTCAAGACCAACTCTGTAAGGGTTCACCTTAGCGCAATCAGTGCATACCATTACCGTGTGGAAGGTAAGCCGATCTCGGGACAGCCTTTAGTTGTTCGCTTTATCAGAGGTTTGCTTCTGTCAAAGCCCCCCATCAAACCTCCTACAGTATCATGGGATCTCAATGTTCTCACCCAGCTGATGAAACCTCCTTTTGAGGCACTGAATTCATGCCATCTGAAGTACTTGACCTGGAAGATCATTTTCTTGGTGGCAGTAACTTCAGCTCGTAGAGTCAGTGAGCTTCAAGCCCTAGTAGCTCATGCTCCTTATACCAACTTTCATCATAATAGAGTAGTCCTCCGCACTCACCCTAAGTTCTTGCCAAAGGTGGTGTCGGAGTTCCATCTGAACCAGTCAATTGTCTTGCCAACATTCTTTCCCCTTCCTCATTCCTGCCCTGCTGAACGTCAGCTGCACACATTGGACTGCAAAAGAGCATTGGCCTTCTATCTGGAGCGGACACAGCCCAACAGACAGTCCGCCCAAATGTTTGTTTCTTTTGATCCCAACAGGAGGGGAGTGGCTGTGGGGAAACGCACCTTGTCAAATTGGCTAGCAGACTGCATTTCCTTCACTTATGCCCAGGCTGGGTTGGCTCTTGAGGGTCATGTCACGGCTCATAATGTTAGAGCCATGGCAGCGTCAGTGGCCCACTTGAAGTCAGCCACTATTGAAGAGATCTGCAAAGCTGCGACGTGGTCATCTGTCCACACATTCACATCTCATTACTGCCTGCAGCAGGATACCCGATGCGACAGTCGGGTCGGGCAGTCGGTGCTTCAGAATCTGTTCGGGGTTTAGAATCCAACTCCACCCCCCTAGGCCCATGTTTATTCTGTTCCAGGCTACACTCTCAGTTAGTTGGATAAATTGTTAGGTCAATCTCAGTTATGTCCTCGCCGTTGCGAGGCCCAATTGACCATGTTTGTTGTTTTGAGTGAGCCTGGGGGCTAGGGATACCCCATCAGTGAGAACAAGCAGCCTGCTTGTCCTCGGAGAAAGCGAATGCTACATACCTGTAGAAGGTATTCTCCGAGGACAGCAGGCTGATTGTTCTCACATACCCGCCCGCCTCCCCTTTGGAGTTGTGTCTTCCCTTGTCTTTGTCTTGCTACATATGGGACTGACGATCACGAGCCGGTTCGGGCGGGAAGACAGCCGCGCATGCGCGGTGCGCATCGGCGCACGAGGACTAGCAAAGGCCTTTGCTAGTGAAGTTTCCGGTTGGAGGGGGCTGCCGTGGACATCACCCCATCAGTGAGAACAATCAGCCTGCTGTCCTCGGAGAATACCTTCTACAGGTATGTAGCATTCGCTTTAGGGGAAATATAAATCGCTTTAGACACCGGAGGGTGGCTATCAGAAAATGTTTGCAAATTATCAGAGAAATAGTTCTTCAACAGTTCAATAAAGGAAACAATTCCATAGTCAAAGTCTCTATTTTTTTATCTTGGACTTCCACTTTGCTAGATAAGTATTGATATAAATTCTTTAATTCACATGTTTATTCCTGAAAAATGTTTTACATCTGAAGAAGAAAGTTATTCACACTTGTGACATTTTTTTGCTTCACCAGGTCCAATTTCTCCACAGAAACCGCTCCAGATATCTTCGGGGGGGGGGGGGGGGGAGAACTCACTCTCCAATCCCCCAGTTGGTTTATTATCCGGAGTCGATGCTGCGCCAGGACCTCCTCGGGTCACGTGAAAATCCTGACCCACTTCGGGCGTTTCCACTGTTGACCTCCATAGCGAAGGTCTTGGAGGGGTCGTGCCAACAGGGGGACGCAAAGTCACTCCCTCTCCACTGAGAATCGGCGATAAAGCCTTGCTGTGCCCCGAAGCAGGAACCGATATCCCCGACGTTATGACCCCGAATCTCTCCAAAGTAGGCTGACAAGTGGTGGGAACCCCAGCCGTGTTCGAGGAGGACAACACCACGGCTTTACCTTTTCTCTTCCCCATTCTCTGGGGAGCGCGCCTACTTCTTCAGGTATTCTGGCGTAAAACGGGAGCTCAACTAACGTACGTCCTCCCTCAACGCCATCTTGGATCCTCCATTTTGGGACACTCTTTGTCTGGTTTCTCCTCAGAGGCCTGTCTGATATGGGTAACCCTAAAGCATAGCCTTCTGAGTCATTGAAACACTGAAGCCCCTCCACCTCTACAAGGTGGTGTCCCTTCGGAGGGGATTCAAGAAGCTTTGACTGCATTCTCCACGTTGAAGGAGGCTTTTCTGGTTGCTCCAGTATTTCAGAGTCCTGATCCAGCTAAGCCTTTTCTGGTGGAAGTGGACGCCTCTTCTTTGGGGGCCGGGGCAGTGCTGTCCCAGACCGGTGAATCTGGCAAGAGGCATCCATGTTTCTTCTTTTCCCGTAAGTTCTCCCCTACCGAGAAGAATTATACTATAGGAGATTGAGAATTGCTTGCACTCAAGTGGGCCCTCCAGGAGTGGCGTTATCTGCTAGAGGGAGCCGCACATCCCGTCACCATCATGACGGACCACAAGAATTTATTATATCTACAGGACGCGAAGAGACTGAATCCACGCCAGGCTCGATGGTCCCTTTTCTTCACGCATTTTGATTTCCGACTGGTGTTACGACCGGCAGAGAAGAATGTGCAGGCGGACGCCCTCTCCCGGGTATTTGAGGCATCTGGAGAACCAGAGGAACCTCATCCTATGCTAAACCCAGCTTGCATTCCAGCCGTCCTTGGTGTTTCCACCTCACAGAAGACCACAGTACATCCTCGGCTTCGAAGGAAGGTACTCCAATGGGGGCATTCATCGACTTTCACTGGCCACTTCGGTTTCCAGAAGACCTACCATCTTATCTCCCGTTCTTACTGGTGGCCACGGATGGCACAAGACATTCGGCAATTTGTTTCCACCTGTCCCGTTTGTGCCCGGAGTACATCATCCCATGGAAGACCTTGGGGGCAGCTGCAGGCTCTACCTGTACCCCAGCAGTCGTGGCAAGAGATATTGATGGATTTTATCACTGACCTGCCAGCTTCCCAGGGAAACACGGTCATCTGGGTGGTAATCGACCGATTCTCCCGGATGGCCCATTTTGTATCCATGAAAGCGCTACCCATGGCTTCCACCCTTGCTACCAGTTTCATCTGTCACATCTTCCGCCTGCATGGATTACCCCAGCAGATTATTAGCGACAGGGGTTCTCAGTTCACATCCCGATTTTGGAGAGCTCTTTGCACTGCCTTTGGTATCACGACACTATTCTCATCAGCGTACCATCCACAAACTATCGGGATGGCAGAAAGGGTGAACTAGACCCTCAAAACTTTTTTGAGAGCCTACACTAATCATCGCCAAGATGACTGGGCTTCTCTACTGCCCTGGGCCAAATTCACTTATAATAATAGTGTTCATTCCGCCTCTCAGACCTCTCCATTTTTTTTTGTTTTTGGATGTCATCCACCTTTGCCTTCACCTGTTCCTGTCACTCAAGTGCTTCTGCAACTTCAGCTAACTCTTGCTACTTTTCAGAGCATGTGGAGAGACGTCCAGGAGCATCTGCAGCAAGCCGCAGTTCGGGCGAAACGGTCTTTTGACTAGAGGAGACGAGCGGCTCCTATTTTCCAGCCACGGCAGAAGGTATTGCTTACCACTAGACATCTGAGGCTTCGGTTGCCGTCCTTCAAATTTGCTCCCAGATTCATTGGGCCATTCTCGGTTTTGTCCCGAGTACGATACATCACCTACCAACTCCAGTTACCCCAAAACCTTAAGATACATAATGCCTTTCATGTGCCTCTCTTAAAAATGTTCCTCTCCCCAGGTGACACACGGACCGTAGGAAGGAGGCGATTCCTGGAGCAGAGCCCAATCCTGAGTACGAGGTGGAGGAGATACTAGACTCTAAACATCGGGGGAGACAGCTTTTGTATCTATTCTCCTGGAAGCACTTCGAGCCAGAAGACAACTCATGGGAACCGGCTAAGAATGTCCATGCTCCTGAGCTGGTGAGGGAATTCCATACCCGATATCCTGCTAAACCTGGACCGGGCCGGTGAGGAGGGGGTCTTCCGGAGGGGGTATTGTTACACTCCTACCTTGCTACTCCTGGCGGCGGCCATCTTAGGAGGTTCATCTGAGGGGCAGACATCTTGGAATGTTCACCTGTATCTGAGTGGCAGCCATCTTGAGAAGTTTATTTGTATCTGTTCCTGAGAGGCAGCCATCTTGGGAAGTTCATTTCTATCTGTTCCTGAGAGGCAGCCATCTTGGGAAGCTTATCCTTATGGGGTGTGCCCAATGAGAGTCCTCGCCTGACAGCTGTGGCAGAGATCCTCTGATGAGAGGCCTACTTAAGAGCAGAACACAGTCAGCATTTTGCTTCGGCTTCAACTTCGGTGGAGTTGGTGGTGTTTCCGGTGTTCCTGTGTCTAGTGGTTTGACCATTGCCTGTATCCGGACCATCTCTTTGTTTGCTGCCTGCCTTGACCATTGCCTGAATCCTGACCATCTCTTTGTTTGCTGCCTGCCTTCACCATTGCCTGAATCCTGACCATCTCTGTTTGCTGCCTGCTTCGACCATTGCCTGAATCCTGACCATCTCTTTGTTTGCTGCCTGCCTCGACCATTGCCTGTATCCTGACCATCTCTTCTGTCTGCTGCCTGCCTGGACCTTTGCCTGACTTCCGACCTTAATTTTGGCGTGCCTTTTCTCTCGATTGGAATCTCAAAGTCCTGTCGACCCTGGGGCCTGGGGGCTCAACCCCCAGGGGAAGGGGTCACTCCAGGTGAACTCTCAGTACTGTCCGGCCGCGTTGGGGAGCTCAGGTCTGAGTTATCTCATTTGTGCTTCGCTGGGTACAGGGGCTCACAAGCTACAATTCCTTAACACATACATGCTCCTAATTCTGATATTCCTGATTTCTTTCACACTGCTGTTGATGTAATATCTAATGGAAGTGACTAGGGAGAAATTTTAATTTAATTCAAAATCCTGAGATCGATAGAAAATCTGTTTATCCTTCCAAAAAATTCTAAGGCTTGGTCACCTCTACGTGATGTAATGATACAGCTGCATGAACAAGATGCTTGGCACCTTATGCATAATAATTTGAGGTATTACCCATTTTATTCCCTACCACACAATTCATATTCCAGAATAGATTATTTTTTTATATCCAGCTCCTTTTTAGATAAAACATGCCACTCCAGTATTGAAAGTATTCCACTATCAGATCATGCACACATAGTCCTTCAACTTAACATCACTGATTTCAGATTTGTGAGTTCTTGTACCAAGTAGAGCGCTGTTGAGCCCGGTACTTCGACCAGGTTCTTCTTGGTGGCCAGACAACCCCGGGTTTCACCTGTGCTGACCGCCATTCCCCAGAGGTTGAACCCCTAGGTGTGGACGACCTGCAAGACTTACGAGACGGAGCTGGAAGCGGGGTGGTGAATGTATCGGCCAGGCAGGCAGCAGGCAAGAGAGTGAACCAGGTACTGGCAAAGTCAATAGGCAGGCAGCAGGCAGGGGAGTAATCCAGGAACAGGCAATGTCAATAGGCAAACAACAGGCAAGAGAGTAATCCACGTACAGGCAAAGTCAGCAACAAGGGACAAGTAGATAAGAAGCAAACTATAGAGCAAGTAACACATACCAAAGTTTAAGCCGATGTATGGAGTCCAGGAAGAGCTCAGCTAATAAAGTGCTGGCGTCTGACATCAGCAGGAACCAGCAGGGAGAAGGAGCACAGCCATAGGACAAGAGCAGGGGGAGGAGGAACCGGAAGACCAATAGGAGAGTAGTCCCAGGTGCATGGAAGCAAAGCAATCAAGGAGCCTGAAAGCCAGGCAGAGAGAGAGCAGACACAGGTGCATGGAAGCAAAACAATTAAGGAGCCTGCAACCACCGCTCTCTGAACAAACCCAGAGAAGGACTACACACAGATGGCTCAGGGTAGTGCCAGTCAAGCGTGCGTGTCGATGGGACCCCCCGCAGCCCAAGAATGCCACTTGCGTTGAGTAGGGGACATGATAACTGAGCAGGCAAAACATAAGACAAACTGGTGATTTAATGCCACATTATTAGATTATTTAAATTTCCAAAATAATATCTCTATTTCATTCTATTCAAAGTATTTATATCCCACTAATATCAATACAGAATCTATTCTGGTTACATAATTTCAAAAACACACATGTAGAAACAAGAAAGCCCTACAAAATTGTTCATTCAAATACTTAATAAAAAGATAAGTCTTCAAACCATTACAGAATTGTATATACTGTAGCTAGAAATCACCCAAATTTAATTTGTACAGGTATATAATTCTACAATTTACTAGCTTGAAAAATAAAAGAACCATGCTTTACTTTTTGCAATTAGCTGCATGTCCATGATGTTTGACATGAAGCATCTATGTGAATATACAGACTTCACTGCATCGTGCTTCCCTTTCACATTGTGTAAACATATAGCATATCTTCTTTCTGACAATAACATTCTTCTAACATAGGATATTACCTTCCATGGCAAAAAATAAAAAAAACTCTCACTTTCTCCACTCCATATGGTGGTATTTCCAGATCTAGAAGTGATCATGTCATGCAGTGCATGTGCCAAGCTGTACACAGCATTGTATACATTGTAGCTGTCCCCAGAGTTTATGATGTCACAGTGTATGGTGTAGGCAGATGTTTCATCATTGCTGCAGGATCTTTGGATGCTTTTGGGGCACTGGTTGTTACAGAGGTCCTTCCACCACATCTCTATGAATGAATCATTTGGAAACATTGAAGGATTAACCTCACGGACAAATTTGTGAAAATTTGGAATAATTTTCTTTCCCACTGTGAAAGCTAAGGTATTTTTTCTATCAATAAAGTATGAGGGCAAGACAAATTGCCATTCAGCTGTCATGATCCAGACCTTTCCAGGTGCTTCCCAAATGGATGTATGACTTACAGCCTCTGTGTAGTCTTTACTACAATACAAAATAATCACTTTAGTTGAAGATTTATGGATGATCTCAGAAATATTTTTCATATCTTGAAACAGCAGAGAACTGGACTGTCTGAAGGTTTCTATGAATTCAATGCAACCTCCACTCTGCTCAATCCATTTTCTCAGGATCTGCACAGCCCTCATGCTGTTCTCATCACTAGATGCAATGATACCGACCCAGGTCCAGCCAAAATGCGTCAATAGTTTGACTATCCCAGCACAGAGGTGCAGATCACTAGGTACAGTTCTGTAGAAATAAGGAAACTCAACCTTGTCGCTCATGACAAGATTCCCTGAGGTGTAACTGATCTGCTGAAAATAAAAGATGGAATTTATCATCACCTTTATCATGAAAAGATCACATTTTATTCATATATCAACTACTTAGAGCTTAATTCTACTGTAAAGAGTGGAGGAGAAAATAGGTGACATGATAAAGCCAGTAGTATAGTAAAATACTAATGATGGCAGAAAAAGACCTGAATGGTCCATCCAGTCTGCCCAAAAATGACATTCATTATCAACTCCTGATTATAGAAAAAAAATGAATGTGATATACTTGATCATTGTCTCTCCTGGCATTTCTGTGACACAGACCATAGAAGTCAGCCCAACTCTGTCCTTAGGTTCCAAGTACTGAAGTTGCCTTCAAAGCCCACTTTGTCATTTTTGGTACATCAACAGTAAAGTCTGCCTAGCCCTGTTCTTGCATTCCAAATTACTGGAATTTCTATCAAGCCCTCTCCAGCCCATCTTAAACCGATTGACATACACATACAGCTATTTAAGTTATGATTTTTATACCATCAATTTTCTAACTAAAGATTCTCTGTGTTCATCCCATGCCTTTTTGCATGCCTTTTTGAATTCTGTCACCATTTTTTTCTTCACCACCTCCCTCGGGATTGCATTCCAGTCATCAACCACCCTCTCTGTGAAAAATAATTTTCTAACATTACTCCTAAGACTACAACCCCAATTCATGTTCTCTAGTTTTACCATTTTCCCTTCTCTGGGACACTGCTGAGTAAAAGGAAATTTTCCCCCATGTGACCTCTGTAGCTGCTACTGATGAACTTCTGAAATAAAAGCCCCACCCTGGGACCTTCCTCCAGAAACTCAAACTCCACGTATCCTTTGTTTACTAATTTTTTCACAAGACAGGGGCAATACACTGTTATTCTCTCCAACTTCTGTACATCAAGATTGCTATACAATTTAAGGGTGAAAGGTTGCTTTGCATATGACTGAACAGGGACAGCTGCAGAGAAAAGGCTCTGGGTTGGCCAAGGCTGTTCATTATGACTTCTGTTAACGGCAAAGGGCTGAAGATTGACCATCAGTGGAGGGGGCTAGTGAAGGAGGGGAGCAGGAGTCATGGGAGAGAGGGAAGGAGCTGAGGTCAGAAGAGTTGAGGCTCTTGATTCATGGCAGGAAGGATGGGTGAAGGATAATAAAGTCGCTTTGGGAGCTGGCCCGACACACTGGTTCAGAACTGCTGAGTTACAGCAATTCACCTTGTTTCCAGGAAGTAGAATCATGCAACCTGATACGTTGATTTGTTTCATTCAGGAAATTACGTTAGTTATAATGAAACTTGCAACAAAATTCCCTCTCAGACTTCTTATTATACTAAGAATTAATAATTTTATACTCATGAGTTCAAATTATACGTCATACATATTAATCACATTGGCCTTAAAGTTTGAACCATGTAGTTCATTTTACAAACTTTTGTCTCTGAATCATTATCTAAATTCTACAATTTGTCACAGTTAAGGGTGAGAGGATAATAATTTGGTTTACTTTTGCTAAAGGTTGATGTTCCTGAAGGAAGGTTTACAGAAGAGTGAATGAAGTGCAATCAAAGATGCTCTCTGACCTGTGGATAGTGGTATATCTTGGAGAGGCTGGAAAACTGGCTCGAATGCTCAGCTGGAAGACCTTCAATAACAGCAGCCAGTGGTCCAGATGTTTTGCAGATGTAATTTGGGATCCCAGTGTCCATTCCTGAAAATATGCCCATGGCAGCTGTATACATTAGTAATATATTGTTATAAGGGTTATAAATGTGGAATCCCAGTGTGAGGTTGGGTAAGAGCTCCGAGCTGTTGTTAATCTCCTCCACCGCAGACACAAAGGCCAGGAAGTTGTAATAGTTCAATAGTACAGGACTTTAAGGACAATAAATGTCATTTAATATGAAATTAGCATCAAACTATAAGATACAGAAACACATACATTAGTGTTAGACAAGAGTAAAATAGGTTTAGGATAAGGAGTGGCCTAGTGGTTAGGGAGGTGGACTCTAGTCCTGGAAACTGAGGAACTGAGTTCAATTCCCACTTCAGGCACAGCTCCTTGTGACTCTGGGCAAGTCACGTAACCCTCCATTGCCCCAGGTACAAATAAGTACCTGTATATGTAAGCCGCATTGAGCCTGCCATGAGTGGGAAAGCGTGGAGTACAAATGTAACTAAAATAAAATATTGGTCTGATAACAAAGACCAAAGCATGCATGCACCAGGTTCACCACAAATTAATTGTATTTCTATTATTTTTTTCTATTCTAGCCATGAATCAGGCCATAGCAAGTAAATGCACATTGTACCCTCATTCACACACCCATATTCACTAGATTCTAGCACCTCTCTTTCTCTGCCTATACATATGCATGTGAACCAACAATATGGGGGGGGGGGGGCATTTTCGATAGTTCATATGAGTCAGCCTTTGGATGTTTTGAGCTAAACATACCAACTCCAAATAAGAGAAAACTCATTTTTGAAAAAAGAAAAGCATCTACCTTTTTTTCCTAAAATACTGCTTCTAACAAAGTTCTGTTCTTTATGCATTTATCTTTTTAGGCAATTTAAAAAAAAAAGTTAAAAATTCACAAAATCATGCCATTGGGATATAGGAGGGGCCAACATTTTTAGCACACTGGTCCCCAGATATGGCAGGAAAGCAATTGGGCACCCCAGTGGGCACTGCAGTGGACTTCATATAAATGCTCCCAGGTATACATCATTGCTCCCTTACCTTGTCTGCTGAGCCTTAAAAAACCCACCTGAAACCCACTACTCCCAACTGTACACCACTACAATAGCCATTATGAGTGAAGGGGTCATGTATATAATAGGTACAGTGGGTTTCTAGTGAGTTTTGGAGGGCTCACAGTTTCCACCACAAGTATAACAGGTAGTAAGAGGTATAGGCCTGGGCCACCTGTCTACAGTGTACTTCATCCACTACCAACCACACTACTCCTGGGACCTGTATGCTGCTCTGAAGGACCTTGCTATATCATCTAAAGCTGTCATAGAAGCTGGTAAGTACTACTTTTATTCATATTTTTTATTAGTGGGAGGGGGGTCCGTGACCTCTAAGGTAGTAAGGGGAGTATTCCCTGAGCCCAGTGGTCATCTGGTCATTTAGGGCACATTTTTGTGTCTTGCTGATTAAAAAAAAAACAGGTCTAAACCAAAATAGATGAAGATTTCACCCTAGATGTTTTGGTTTTATTCCATTATAATTATGGTTATAAAACATCCAAGTATAATGCACACCCTAATTCCAATTTTAAAACACCTCTTAGACATCGGCTTGTGATTTGGACACACTACAGATGAAATGCATAGATAGATGTCCGCAAAACAGGTTTTGTAAAAACCAATTTGGATATTTAGAGAAAAAAAAACCATCCAAATGGTGCGTTGTGACACTTTTTGGACATTTTTCTCTTTTGAAAATGAGCCCCACAAACTCTTCACCCATGATTATACAGGAACCAAAGGAGGTTGGATGAGGAAGTGGTATCGGGGGAGATTGCATGCTTGGAAGTACAGCCGGAAAGCCCCAATCCCCAGCAACAAAAAAAGAAGCCAGACTCATGATGGAACAGCTAAACATTTTAGCAGAAGTTCACATCAGCCACAGGTGAAGATATGTCCCAGAGTGCAAGGAGAAAGAAAAAAGGAAGGGGGCGGTCATAAGAGGAAGAAGAGAAAGGAAGGGGTAAGAAGGAGAAAGATGAGGTGAGGTGGGAGAAGACCACTAAACTTCAATGAAGTAGTCTATTTTAAAATTTCATACAAAAGTTTGTAATTCAATTTATTTTTATGGGTAACTCTACTTGACTTTTGTGGAAAATAGCAGACAGTTCACAGGAAAACCCTCTGGTTACTAAATCAGTGCCTGAATACTCTGTTCACATGAATAACTTCCCTAAATCTTAATGCACAGATACTGTGTTTTTAGTTTCATGGGATATACTGGTTATGTCCTGTCAAGTTTCTGCACTAAAGGAGACTTAGGATGGAGGTAATTCATACAAAAGTAAGCAAAACGGTGTATTGTCTGAAGAATAAGTTACACACAGAGGGGCTGAAGGAGATAAAGACACACTCGACATTAGAAGAAAAGCAAAAGGAAGATACAATGCAAGTTTTCACATACTTATATGCTATGAATAAGGTACAAACAAGTAGTATTTTCAAAAGAATGAAAAGCTGAATTTTAAAAGGATGTCAAAGGAATTAAGAAGGGGAGAACCTCAAAAAACAAAAGATGTGATTTTTTGTTTCTTTCTTGGAGAGTATGGTGGATATTTAAAGTAGTTCAATAGTAAACAGCAACATTATGCAAACATGCTTTGGAAAAACATGGGGAGGTCACTTTTCACAATATGTTTACCCAGGATCTGAAGCTGTCTGAAAACTTTTCACTCTGTTCATTGGAACATAGTAACATAGTAGATGACAGCAGAAAAAGACCTGCACGGTCCATCCAGTCTGCCCAACAAGATAAACTCATATGTGCCACTTTTTGTGCATACCTTACCTTGATTTGTACCTGTCTTTTTCTGGGCACAGACCTTTTAAGTCTGCCCAGCACTATCCCCGCCCCCCAACCACCAGACCCACCTCCCACCACTGGTTCTGGCACAGACCGTAAGTCTGCCCAGCACTATCCTCGCCTCCCAACCACCAGCCCCGCCTCCCACCACCGGCTCTGCTACCCAATCTCGGCTAAGCTCCTGAGGATCCCTTCCTTCTGAACAGGATTCCTTTATGTTTATCCCACGCATGTTTGAATTCCGTTACCGTTTTCATCTCCACCACCTCCCGCAGGAGGGCATTCCAAGCATCCACTACTCTCTCTGTGACAAAATACTTCCTGACATTTTTCTTGAGTCTGCCCCCCTTCAATCTCATTTCATGTCCTCTCATTCTACTGCCTTCGCATCTCTGGAAAAGGTTCGTTTGTGGAGAACACAACATTCAATTCCCAAAGTGGAGACAATGCTTACATAAGCAATGCTATCTGTTAGTTATAAAGCAGAGATCTACATTTATTGATTTCATCAATTCACAACAAATGCTGCTGCAAAACACACTTAAGAGCATAAGAATAGACATACTGGGTCAGATCAATGGTCCATCGAGCCTAGTATGCTGCCTCCAACAGTGGCCCATCCAGGTCGCAAATACCTGGCAGAAACCCAATTAGTAGCACATTCCATGCTACTAATCCCAGGGATAATTAATGGCAGACTACAGACTTTTCCTCCAGAAACTTGCCCAAACCTTTCTTAAACCCAGATATGCTAACTACTGTTACCACATCCTCCGGCAATGAGTTCCAGAGCTTAACTATTCTTTGAGTGAAAAAATACTTCCTCCTATCTGTTTTAAAAGTATTCCCATGCAATTTCATTGAGTGTCCCCTGGTCTTTGACTTTCTGAAAGAGTGAAAAATCGATTCACTTCTACCCGTTCTACACCACTTAGAATTTTATAGACCTCAATCATATCCCCCCTCAACCCTCTCTTTTCCAAGCTGAAAAATCCTAACCTCTTTAGCCTTTCCTCATATAGGAGGAATTCCATCTCCTCTAATACTTTGGTTGCTCTTGGAAATGCATCAAATGATAAATATCTTTAATTAAACAAGGTTATATTCTGAAGAAAGGTGACAGAATTCCAGCTGGAAGAAAACAACTTACATGTAAAGAAAAATATAAGTACATAAGTAATGCCACACTGGGAAAAGACCAAGGGAAAAGTACATTTTTATCTGCCCTAAAGGTATGACAGATTGAGAGAGACGACACCACATCCAGTTGCATATTTTTACATAGATTTTATGGGAAAAATATTTATTGATAAATTAAATTCTTAGCAGGTCCTTTTTCCCCAGGGTACTTTTCAACGGAAAATACTCATACTTAATGTGAGAGAATTGGTAAATTGTAATCAGGTTATATTTGCAGTTCATGCCAGTGACAAAAAAAAAATACAAGCTTGTCTCATGTAGGAACTGAGCCATAATTCGACTTACTAGGAAGATACATCAAATGGGGGAACAGTTGTGAAGGATGGAAGATGAAATGGAAAAGAGATTTCTACAGTTACAAGTCCCCCAATCATGATGTCCCCATCCCTCTGATAGCCTGGTCGTAGCTCAGCTGATAGGCAGTTTCCAAGGGTGCACTGACACTCAACCATCTTCCACAGGATGTCACAAAACATCAACACAATCAGAACCAGATGAACTTCCATTTTTTGTGCTGTGAAACAGCTTCTACTGTGATAACGTTCACTCTTCCCACTCCAAATGTAACAGCTGGGCATGGTGTGGGATGCTGTATGGTTCCTGATGGTGCTATCTAACTAAGTATTTGAATGATGGGCAGAAAGCATTAAGTATTAAACTGCAGTGAAGTAGACCTGTCCATTTACACACAAGAAGGATAACAAAAGCTTGCATAATTTAATGTATATCGAGAGGTGACCACTCTATTTCTAGCTGAGCTCCAATGCCTGTGAGGATATCATGTGGTCTCTGTTGGGCCCTGATGCTCAGAGGTTCATCCTTAAGGGATATCTGCTCTTGACAGCTTCATTTATCTTGAAATATAGTTTGTTTCTTTTAAATATAACCTTATGGATCCTTTGTCTTCCTTAACTTAAAGACAAATATTAATTTGATTGGCATGCTTTTATGGATCACAGTATATCACAATATTGTAATACAGGTGATGATAACAGAAATAGATGAAAAAAGCCCATACACTCTGCACAGTTATTCAGGGCTGCCGAGAGACTAAGCCGCCCCCCCCCCCCCCCCCCCCGCTCCTAGGCCACCGGCGCTGCAGTCCACCTGCCTGAATTCGGCTCCGTCGACAGCCCCCCTCCGTCCACTACTGGGCCCTCTGCATTAAAATCGGCAGCGCCTCTGCTCATTTGGAAAGACAGATCGCTTTCCTTCGGGCCTCCCCTCACTGTGTCCTGCCCTCGTCTGATGTAACTTATGGTTTCCGCGAGGGTGGGACACAGGGAGGGCCTGAAGGAAAGTGATCTGCCTTTCCAAACGGAGCTGAGCTGCTGCCGATTTTAATGCAGGGGGCCCGGTGGCAGACAGAGGGGGGCTGTCGATGGAGCCGAGGGTAGTCAGGTGAGACCAGGGACTGCAGCGCCGGTGACCTGACCCCGGCACCAGGCCCCCCTTGGAGGCCCGGGGAATTTTGTCCCTTCCTGCCCCCCTCTCTGCGACCCTGCAATTATTGTGTCTTTACTGCCTTGCATACATCTGAGAATCCTATTAGAGCGTAACTAATTACAAGGCATCTCTCCAAGACAATCTATTGGGGTCCTTCCTTGGAAATCTAGCACCTTGAATAGCAGCACATCTGATCCCTATTACATCCATCCTGCACCCCATCTGCTTCATAAAGATTTATTCTGCTGGCCTAAGCTAAACATATAAAGTCAGTGAGGTCAGCACATTATCAGTAGACTCAGTCCTACTACCTATATAGATAATGGCCTTGCCTCTATGGATTATGTTAAACAACAGTGCCAACTCTTAATTTCAGCCAGTTAAATTGTTGATGTCATGCACTGTAAGAGGTTTTAATTCATCATTTCCAAACTATTTCCATGAATTTAGGAAATGTATTTGGAAGTTTCACACATTCATGTTAATAAAAGAACACATTAACACTTTTTAAAACAAGTGTTAGGAGAATGTGTGTGGGAAAAAATATGCCTTACCAGATAATTTTCTTTCCATTAATCACAACCAGAGTTGGTGTTAGAATAGCTGAAGCCCGGGTCATAAATTAAGGAAGGGACCCCCTATCTAATCTCTCCTCCCTGCCCCTCCCCTGATCTCCCTCCCTGCTCAGAGTCAGAAACAAGGAGCAGGGAGCAGCAACAGTCTATTTACTTGGCTGGTGGGGCCAGCATCACTGCCAGCAAAATAAAAGAGAATTCAGGAGGGGGACCAAGCCCACATTTTGGGAGTCAGTTGTTAAAGTAGCCATGGGGAGGCCTACTTTAACAACCGGCTCCCAAAATTCTTAAAACTTAACAAACGGCTCTCGCAAGCCCATGAGAGTCCGCTCCAGCACACCACTGATTATTACCATATATAAAATATCTTTAAATGACTTCTTAAAACACAAAACACAGACAGACTTTCACCAAATACAGAACAAAGGATCACACCTGGAAGTAACTGCAGAGGTGTGCAAGGCGGCACCATGGGTCTAGTTGAGGTAGCCTGGAACATCAGAAAGCACCAATTAGCAGTCACTGTAAATAGTGGAGCTAGAGCATATGCACTGAAGAGGAGCCTGCTCAGAGTGTCCTAGTGCAGGAGACCCTGGAAAGGCACATGGAAGCTTGGCCACTGTTTGTATATCAGGATACTGAGCTAGATGGACCATTGGTCTGATCCAGCATGTCTACTCATATATTCTTATGTTATATTCTCCGGCACACCTGCAGGGGAGCTGTGTAGGATCCGGAGCTGTACTAGTAAATTCAGTCCTCTGTTCATATAGGGGTCAGATGGCTGCTGGGGTAGAGGGATACTGGTGTATGCACAGAAGCAGGATTCATGATTGCCTGCTCAAAGTAAAGAGCAATACACATCCTTTCCCATTTAACAGTTTCCCTGCAAATGGCCAAAATGGTAGTTTTAGAATGCCAGCTGTCCTTCCTCAGCCATGAGCCACTGTAGCTCCTTGTGACCACTGGCAAGTCATTTAGAGGGGCATTTTCAAAAGAAACATCTAAATCAGAATTTGGACATTTTAAAAAGACGTCCAAATTCCTAACAGGAAAAAGGTCATTTTCAAAAAAAAAAATGGACGTTTATCTTTTGTATTCGAAAATGCAATGGACCTCTTGTGATTTGGATGTCCTTTTATGTGGTCCATTTTCAAACAAAAGACTTCCAACAGGCTTTGATCTTGGCAACATGGGTTCAACTCTCACTTCTGCTCCTTATGACTTTGGGCAAGTCTGAATTTGGACGTTTTGTAAAACATCCAAATCAGAACAGGAAAGGTCATTTTCTATTAAAAAAAAAAAAGTCTATGTTTTCCTTTTGAATTTGCTGTTTAGAAAAATGTTTTGTGATTTGGTGGAGTAAGGCAAGGTGATCCCTGGTCATCTTGAAATAGAAGTTGTTTCTGCTAACTATAACCTTATGGATCCTTTGTTTTAAGTAGCTAAAAAAGACAAATATTAATTTGATTGGGATGCTTTTGTGGATTGCACTGTAACACAACATTATTATTATTAGCATTTGTATAGCGCTACCAGACGCACGCAGCGCTGAACACCTGACATAGAGAGACAGTCCCTGCTCAATAGAGCTTACAATCTAAAATAATACAGACAGACAAGACAATTAAGGGCGAGGGAAGTACTGGGTAAGAAGCAACAAGAGGGGAGGCAAATGAGTATACAGGTGATGATAACAGAAAAAGATGAAAAAGCCCATCCACTCTGCACAGTTATTGTGTCCATACTGCCTTAGATACATCTGAGATTCCAGTTAGAGTGAGACTAATTACAAGGCATCTCTCCAGGACAGTCTATTCTGTTCCTTCCTTGGTAATCCAGCACATTGAATAGCAGAGCACTTTTGATCCCTTTTACTACCATCCTGCATCCCTTCTTTCCCAAATTTAACCACAAGGTTTTGTAATAATTAAAATAAATCAGCTTGATACAGATTATTCTGCTGTCCTAAGGTATACCATAAAGCCAGCGAAGTCATTAGATTCAGTCTTACCACTGGCCTTGCCTCTATGGATTATTTTAAACATCAGCACCAACTCTTAATTTAAGCCAGTTAAATTGTTGATGCCATGCTCTGTAATAACAGTGCATTGTCCAGTTAGGGAAGTCAAAGGTTTAATCCTAGATCATTTGCAGACTATTTCCCTGAATTCAAGAAATGTATTTGCAAGTTTCGCACAATCATATGAATAAAGGTTTTTTTAACAAGTGTTAGCAGAATGTATGTGGAAAAAAATATGGCTTACCTGATCATTTTCTTTCCATTAATCACAACCAGGGCTGGTGTTAGATCTGCTGGAACCCAGGTCATAAATTAAAGAAGGGACCCCCCCCCCCCAACTAATTCCCTCTCCTTCCTGCCCCTCCCCTGATCTCCCCACCCCACCATTATTACCATACATGAAATAACTTTAAATGAATTCTTCAAACACATAAAACACAGGCAGATGCTCACCAAATACAGAACAAAGGATCAAACCTAGAAGTAACTGCAGAGGTGTGGAAAGCAGCATCATGGGTCTAGTTGAGGTGGCCTGGAACATCAGAAACAACCACTTAGCAGTCACTGTGAATAATGGAGCTGGACCATATGCACAGAAGAGGAGCCTGCTCACAGTGTCCTAGTGCAGGAGACCCTGGAAAGGCACATGGAAGCTTGGCCACTGTTTGGAAATCAGGATACTGGGCTAGATGGACCATTGGTCTGATCCAGCATGTCTACTCTTATATTCTTATATTCTCCGGCACAACTG
Source organism: Microcaecilia unicolor (assembly GCF_901765095.1). Classification (NCBI taxonomy): domain Eukaryota; kingdom Metazoa; phylum Chordata; class Amphibia; order Gymnophiona; family Siphonopidae; genus Microcaecilia; species Microcaecilia unicolor. The sequence goes on from NC_044033.1 coordinate 236,135,017, forward strand.
CAGAAGCAGTATGATCTGGAGTTGTACTAGTAAATTCAGTCCCCTTTTCATATCGGGGTCAGATGGCTGCTGGGGTGCGCAGAAGCGGGATTCATGATTGCCTGCTCAAAGTAAAAAGCAATGCACATCCTTTCCCATTTAACAGTTTCCCTGCTAATGGCCAAAATGATAGTTTTAGAATGTCAGCTGTCGTTCCTCAGCCATGAGCCACTGCAGCTCCTTGTGACCACTGGCAAGTCACTTAGAGGGGCATTTTCAAAAGAAACATCTAAATCAGAATTTGGACATTTTAAAAAGATGTCCAAATTCCAAACAGGAAAAAAGGTCATTTTCAAAAAAAAATGGACGTTTATCTTTTGTGTTCGAAAATGGTATGGACCTCTTGTGATTTGGACGTCCTTTTATGTGGTCCACTTTCAAACAAAAGACTTCCAAATGCAAGATTTCCTAAAGAGAGGAAGAGTGGCTTAATGGTTAGTGCAGCAGGCTTTGATCATGGCAACATGGGTTCAATTCTCACTTCTGCTCCTTATGAGCTTGGGCAAGTCAAACGCACAAGGGGCATTTTTGGATATGACATCCAAGTCTGAATTTGGACATTTTTGTAAAACATCCAAATCAGAACAGGAAAGGTCATTTTCTATAAAAAAAAAAAAAAAAAATGTCTATCTTTTCCTTTTGAAAATGCTGTTTGGAAAAATGTTTTGTGATATGGGGGAGTAAGGGAAGGTGATCCCTGGTCACACTCTCTCTCTCTCTCTCACACAGTCAATGTCTTTCTCTCTCTCACTCTCACACACTGTCACACACTCTATGTCTCACACTGTATCACATTCACTCTCTATGTGTCACACAGTCACTCACACACTCTCTTGGTGTCATACACTCAGTCTCACAGAGAGTCTGTGTCTCACACACACTCTCTCTCTTGCACACACTGTATCTGTGTGAAACACTCTCTCTCTCACACTGTGTCTCACATACGCACTTGGACACACTCTCATTCTCACACACACACTCTCTCACAGACACACTCGCACCCAGACTCACTCTCTCTCACACAAACACACTCGCACATTCACTCTCTCTCTCACACACAGTCACTCTCACATACACTCTCTCAAACATACACACTCCGAGGAAAACCTTGCTAGCGCCCATTTCATTTGTGTCAGAAATGGGCCTTTTTTACTAGTTATACAATAAATTACTTGCAAAGAATTTCCCACTTAGAATTATTGTACTGAGAATTAATAATTTTACTCTCATGAGTTCAAATAATACATCATATATATTAATCACATTGGCCTTAAAGTTTGAACCAGAGGCAACAGAGGCTAAAGTTGTAAGAAATACCAGGAAGGAGAAATAGGATGTTTGAGCCCATTGCTCTGCCGACTTAATATTTACTTTCATGTAGTTCATTTTACAAACTTCTGTCTCTGAATCATCATTTAAATTCTACAGTTTGTCACAGTTAAGAGTGAGAGGTTAACATAATCAGAGGTCCATGGCAATACCTGTAAACAAATATTATGGATACCCCAGGTCAATGAGTGCTATGTGGCTCCTGGCAAAAGAGATCTAAAAGAGATTTTTTTTTAACATATTTGTGTTTATTTTTTTGGGGGGGTTGTTTGCTTTAGTGTTCACTTTTATATTATTTGTATGACAAACGCTTTAATAAAACATATAAAATACAGAATGTAGCGGGGAGGGGTGGGATAAATAGTTAAAAGATTGATGATGGACTGCAAGACTCTGGTTATATGGAGTGCACTTCCAAGTTGGAATTTTTGTAAAATAAGATTGTGGAATATGTTGTTTTTCTCTGATCTGTCATCAATAAAAAATGTTAAACTTAAGAGTGAGAGGTTAATAATTTGGTTTCATTCTGAAAATATTGATGTTCTTTAAGGAAGGCTTATAGAAGAGTGAATGAAGTGAAATCAAAGATGACCTGTGGGTAGTGGTATATCCTGGACAGGCTGGAAAACTGGCTCGAATGCTCATCTGGAAGACCTTCAATAATAGCAGCCAGTGGTCCAGATGTTTTGCAGTTGTAATTTGGGATCCCGGTGTCCATTCCTGAAAATATGTTCATGGCAGCTGTATACATTAATAATAAATTGTTGTAAGGGTTATGAATGTGGAATCCCAGTGTGAGGTTGGGTAAGAGCTCCGAGCTGTTGTTAATCTCCTCCACCGCAGACACAAAGGCCAGGAAGTTGTAATAGTTCAATGGTGTGCGACTTTAAGGACAATAAATGTCATTTAATATAAAATTAGCATCAAACAGATACAGAAATACAGACATTAGTAGAAGACAAGAGTAAAATAGGTTTAGAATAAGGGTTTGAAGCATTGTTTGTGACAAACTTTATATATTGGTCTAATAACAGAGACAGAAATGTGTATGTTCCAGCTTTAGAAGAAATAAACTGCATTTCTTTCCTCTTTTACCCTTATCCCATATTTTTTTCTGTTCTTCAGTCATGAATCAGGCCACAGCAAGTAAATGTACATCTTACCCTCATTCACACACCCATAATCACTAGACTCTAGCACCTCTCTTTCTCTGCCTATACATATGCATCTGAACCAACAATTTGAAGGGACATTTTTGGTAGTTTGTCTAAGTCAGACTTTGGATGTTTTGAGCTAAACATTCCGAATCTGAATAGGAAATATACCCATTTTTTAAAAAAGAAAAACATTTATCTTTTTTTCAAAAATCCTGTTTCAAAAAAGGTTTTGTGCTTTTATCCTTATAGGCCATTTAAAAAAAAAAGCACAAGTTAAAAATGCACAAAATCAAGCCTTTGGGATGTAGGAGGGGCCAGCATTTTTAGCAGACTGGTCCCCCAGACATCACAGGAGAACAATAGGTCATCCCAGGGAGGACTGCTGTGGACTTCATATAAATGCTTCCAGGAACACATCTCACCATTGCTCCCTTATCTTGTCTGCTGAGCCCTATAAAACCCACGTAAAACCCTCTACCCCATACTGTACACCACTACAATAGACCTTATGGGTGAAGGGGGCACCTTTATGTGGGTATAGTGGATTTCTGCTGAGTTTTGGAAGACTCACAGTTTCCACCACAACTGTAATAGGTATTAGGAGGAATAGGCCTGGGATGGATGAAGTATACTGTCTACTTCAAGATCTGTATGCTGCTCTGATGGACCTGGCTATTACATCTGCGGCTGTCATAGCGGCTGGTGAGTACTATTTTTAGTCACATTTTTTGGTGGTGGGAGGGGGTTGGTGACCACTGGAGGAGTAAGGGGATCATCCCTGAGTCCCTCCAATGGTCATCTGGTCACATGGGGCAACTTCTTGTGTCTTGTTCATTAGAAGAACAGGTGTAGAACAAAACGTTGAAGATTTTGCCATGATGTTTTGTTTTTATTCCATTATGGCTGTAAAACATCCAAGTGTTATTCATGCCCTAATCCGACCTTTGAAACACCTCTGACACATCCCCTTGTGATTTGGATGAAGTGCAGATGAAATGCATAGCTAGACGTCTGCAAAACAGGTTTAAAAAAAATATATTTTAGACATTTTTCTCTTTCGAAAATGAGCCTCATAAAGAGTGGAAGGAAACAGAAAAAAAAAGGAAGGGGGAGGTCAGAAGGAGAAGAAGAGAAAGGAAATGTCACCTGTCTGGTAAGACTTCACACAGTATCAAAATGCCTCTAATATGTAGTCGTGCCAGCCGAGGGACACTTTCAAATACAGAGCAAGCCTCTTGGAACAGCAGCCAACATGAACACCAAAAAACAGCTCATGATAATCTACTTCCTCCCCCTAATACACTACGCATGGACTATTCCCAACATAAACACCAAACTACCCACAACACACACACCCTACATACAACCTACGCACTACTCACCAGAACAAAAGAGTAACCATCAACAAAAAGGAAAGATAAACATATATGGAAACAACCAAAAGAAAGGGAAGAAAGGACACAACATAACTAGAGACCAAGAAAGCAGGCAACTAATAAGAATTAATACAACTGCGTCCCAAACCGAACCCTACCATTCAATCCAAATGGGATACATTAACGCCAGATCTGTAATAACCAAAACACAGGATATAATAGACTGGATTACTGCAGACAAACTTGACTTCCTATTCATCACAGAAACCTGGATACTCGACCTCAAAGACCCCATCATCTTAGAACTATGCCCACCAGGATACAAAATTACCCATTGGACAAGAAACGGTAAAAGAGGAGGAGGATTAGCCATAATATACAAACCTGAATTCACCATCACAAATACAGGTGAATCCATACTGCCACAACTCGAAATTGCCTCAATCAGAATCAATAACCCAAAACTGCAGGAACAACTAAACGCAGTTATACTTTATAGACCACCAGGCAATTGGCAAGACTCCCAAACACACCTCATGGACTTTATTTCGAACACTTGCATCTCTTCCTCAAACCTCATTATAATAGGAGACATCAACCTACACCTTGAAGATACCACCACAAGAAGTACCCAAGAATGCAAAGAGTTCCTACAGCTATGGGACCTCCAAGAACCAAATTCGCAACCAACTCACAAAAAAGGACACACATTAGATATCATCACACACAAATTTGACTACAATGCAAACCTCATATTAACAGATACTAAATGGACACCTGTACTGTGGTCAGGCCATTACAAAGCACATATCACCCTCCTATGGAGAATGAGAGACACTACTAATAGACAAACACGAAAAACTTACACCACGAGAGGAAAAATAGATCCGGTAAAATTCTGGCAAATCTACCACGATGGATGGACAATAGAGGCAGACACAATCCAATTCCTCTCAGAATGGGATAATAGATGCAAATCAATACTAGACAACATCGCCCCAATCCAAACCAGAACCTCGCACAGAAAGAACTCACTACCATGGTTCAATGAAGAACTGAAAAAACTCAAAACACAAGTTAGGAGATTGGAACGAGCATGGAACAAAAAGAAAGACGACCCCACACTCACCACTTGGAAATAACTCCAAAGGAAATATAAATATACCATAAGACAATCCAAAAGATCACACTACAAAAATGAAATTGGACCAAATTACAAAGACACACACAAACTCTTCCAACTCGTGAATAAGTTGTTAGACACCACACCAGTCATGAACAACAGCAAAGACACACCAGGAGCTGATAACCTTGCAAAATACTTTAAAGAGAAAATCATACAACTGCGACTCAAAATACCTATCAGCACCATCGAATACACTACACTTCTAGACTGCCTAGACCCAGACCCAGGAGTATACCCTGCAGACAGGATTTGGACTGAATTCGAAATACTATCAGAAGATCTCATCTCACAAACCCTTAAAAGATTCGCCAAATCACATTGCAAATTAGATGTATGCCCAAATAACCTTATGAAATCAGCCCCTCAACAATTCATAATAGACCTAACAAACCACATGAACTTCATGTTACAAAATGGACTCTTCCCAAGGGAGAAAGGAAACATTTTACTCACCCCCATACCTAAAGATGCAAAGAAAAATGCGAATGAATTAACTAACTATAGACCAGTAGCATCTATTCCCTTAATTACTAAAATAACAGAAGGGATGGTGACCAAACATCTCACAGAGTATCTATACAAGTTCTCTATACTATATGACTCCCAGTCAGGATTTCGCTCCAACCACAGCACTGAAACTGTACTAGTCACGCTTATGACCAAATTCAAACAAATGATAGCAACTGGCAAGAATATACTACTCCTACAATTCGACATGTCAAGCGCCTTCGACATGGTTGATCACGGAATTTTATTACACATCCTCGAATACTTCGGTATCAGAGTAAAGTTCTCAATTGGTTTAAGGGGTTCCTAACTACACGCTCATATCAAGTCACAGCAAATTCGATTACATCAGCCACTTGGACACCCAAATGCGGAGTTCCACAGGGATCCCCCCTCTCACCGACCATATTCAACCTAATGATGACACCCCTAGCCAAATTACTATCGATGCAAAACCTCAACCCATACATATACGCCGACGATGTAACGATCTTCATTCCATTCAAGCAAGACCTAAGTGAAATTTCCAGCGAAATCAACCAAAATTTACATATTATGCATTCTTGGGCAGATGCATTTAAGCTGAAACTAAATGCAGAAAAAAACCAATGCCTAGTACTCACCTCGCAACACAACAAAGACAAATTTACCACCATCAACACACCAAAACTAAATCTACCAATCTCGGATACCCTAAAGATTCTGGGAGTCACCATTGATCGGCATCTTATTCTTGAGAATCATGCGAAAAACACAACCAAAAAGATGTTTCACTCAATGTGGAAACTAAAGAGAGTAAGACCATTTTTTCCAAGGACCGTCTTCCGTAACTTGGTACAATCTCTGGTACTCAGTCATCTGGACTACTGCAACTCACTCTACGCCAGCTGTAAAGAACAAATAATCAAAAAACTCCAAACAGCCCAGAACACAGCGGCCAGACTAATATTCGAAAAACCAAAATATGAAAGTGCAAAGCCCCTACGAGAGAAACTGCACTGGCTCCCACTCAAAGAACGAATCACGTTCAAAGTATGCACCCTCGTTCATAAAATCATCCATGGAGATGCCCCAACCTCCATGTCAGACCTAATAGACCTGCCACCCAGGAATGCAAAACAATCTTCTCGAACATTCCTTAATCTTCATTTCCCCAACTGCAAAGGTCTGAAATACAAATTAACACAGGCCTCCACTTTCTCTTACATGAGCACGCAACTCTGGAACGCACTACCACGCTATCTGAAAACGACCTATGAACTGACCAACTTCCGTAAACTACTGAAGACTCATCTCTTTGAAAAGATATACCACAAAGAATAATTCCGTAAAATCCCCAAATACACCTAGTAACGTCGTCATACATCTATTGTTTTTAATGTTTCTACCACACCTGTATCTTGTATTTTAATTTCTGATAATATCTTCTGTAATACCACCATCTAGTACTCCTAATGTCTGTCAATGTCTTCTGTAATGCCACTATCTTGTACTTCATGACCATGTAACTCAAATTCCTTCTGTAAAACCAAATGTATATCTTTTTCCTTTTCCAGAATCCATGATATATTGTAAGCCACATTGAGCCTGCAAAAAGGTGGGAAAACATGGGATACAAATACAATAAATAAATAAACTGTGCTCAGCTCACCAGAGACAGAGTGAACAGAAAATAAAACATCATCCTTAAAAGATAATACCGGATGAATGCAAAAAGGTGAATATAAATTCCTGTGAATGGAATCAATTTGATTTACAATAAATCCAGATACTACTCCCTTACATATATAACAAAAAAATATTTATTTAAGTGGAATGGAATTATTTGACTGTACTGGTAAACAGAAAGAAATACTCTTCAGTTAGATTGTACAGGATTAGACCAGTAGAACTGCTGATTCCCTTCTTGATCCAGCATACACTCTAATTTCTTTACTAACCAAACATGTGGAGGGGCATAACTGAACGCAAACGCCTATCTCCATGGGCGTTTATCTCTGAGAACAGGTCCGTGAAGGGGTGGGCTGAACCGTATTTTCGAAAAAATGGACGTTTTTGAGCTGGGCGTTTGTTTGCTTTTTAGCGATAATGGAAACTAAAAACGCCCAGCTCAAAAACGTCCTAATCTGAGCCATTTGGTCGTGGGAGGGGCCAGGATTGGTAGTACACTGGCCCCCCTGATATGCCAGGACACCAACTGGGCACCCTAGGTCAGTGCGGTGGACTTCAGAAAAACCTCCCACATGCATAGCTCCCTTACCACGGGTGCTGAGCTCCCAACCCCCTCCCCCAAAACTCACTACCCACAAATGTACAACACTACCATAGCTCTTAGGGGTGAAGGGGGCACCTACATGTGGGTACAGTGGGTTTTGGAGGCCTCCCATTTACCAGCACAAGTGTTATAGGTAGGGGGGGGATGGGCCTGGGTCCACCTGGCTGAAGTGCACTGCGGTACCCACTAAAAGTGCTCCAGGGACCTGCATACACGCAGGCCTCTAGGACTTGTTGCTGCTGTATAACATTGGCACACCAGTTGACACCTGAAGACTAATCTCTCTGAAAATGTCCTTTATTGGAATACGCACGTTTACTCACAGTTAACTGCAGAGGTTGTGCCCCACTGGCAACGAGTCTCCCTGGTACTGAGATTAGCAGTAGGTCAGAGCTGGCAGAATGCTGTACAATGCCCTCTTTCAGCCACATTCAAGGTAAGAACTAAGTTCTCTAACGTGGCTAACACAGGAAAGGAAACTAAAACTGGCTTACAAAAATGGCCACTACCGCATGGACTACAAGAGGAAGCACAACAGGGCACACTCTGACCCAGTAGGCAGGGGGAAAAGCACCATGGGAGAAGAGCCTACCAACTACCAACATCGTGAGACTGTAACACAAGGTAATGAAATCACGGAGCCCAATACCCCCTGTACTGCACCCGAGAGCCACATCTGACCCAGGGAAAGGCTGTGAGAGGATCGAACACATTCTGCTGTCATGGAGGTGGGTACGGCATTTGAGGCTGACATACAGGCTGGGAAAAAAGTTTTTAAAGTGGGTTTTTTTTTGGTGGGTGGGGGTTAGTGACCACTGGGGGAGTCCGGGGACGTCATCCCCGATTCCCTCCAGTGGTCATCTGGGCAGTTGGGGCACTTTTTTGGGACTTGTTCGTGAAAAAAAAGGGTCCAAAAAAGTGACCCAAAATCGTGGTAAAAACGCCTTTTTTTTCGATTATCAGCTACAGACGCCCATCTCTCCTTGGCTGATAACCACGTCCCAGTCCCGCATCCGACACGCCCACGTCAACTTTATTCATTTCTGCGACAGAGTGCAGTTGGAAACGCCCAAAATCGGCTTTCGATTATACCGATTTGGGCGCCTTTGCGAGAAAAACGCCCATCTCCCGATTTGGGTCGAAATATAGGCGTTTTTCTCTTTCGATTATAAGCTGGTTAGTCTCCTAACCAACCAAATTACAAGTCAGTATAACACTTCAAAGATTTCCAACTCAAAATAGGAATGTTTCTTAGGTGTATCTCATTTAAACATTTTTATCAACTTCTTTCCTACAGGCCTTACTTATATGGTAAGTAGCCAAAATCTTTCAAATCTTAGTCTTATAGTGGTATAATTATTCTAATTGGATTTCTCCTTCTTCCTTTATTTTCAAAATGAAATCTCAGTTCACTTGTGTGGTATACAGGAGTTTCAGAAAAAGTGTGAATTGTCTCTCTCTCTTCCTCAATTTCCTGTATTAAGTTGTTTACTTCTTTTTCACAGTACTTAGCTGAAGGAAAACTTCCACTTGCAGATTCAGTCTTCAAGAGATCTCTCCTTTAGAAGTTGTCTCCCATCAATTTTTCTTCCTAAACTTAATCTAAAAATAAAAGGAGAAATACTGCCTCCCTGCAGTGTGTGAGTCTTTAGATCAGCCTGCCTGAAACTGGAACCTAGACTGAGTGCTAAACTATAAAAAAAAATAAAATAAATTGAATTTCCTCAGTTCTAATTTCCTAAGTAGCTTTGTTATAACTTTACCCTGACTATCTAAAGAGCAACTCCTTTTTTTTTCTTCCAAGCTGCTGAGATCTTGAAGCCCACTGCTGGATCTCATCCACACACACACATTCATATATTCACTCCCCTCTCTACTCTGTAAGTTTACAAATCTTGCTAATTCAAAATATGAGCAAAGTCATCTTAGTTTCCAAAGATTCTTTTTCTAATCTCCTTTTCACCAAATAATATAATTCAGATCAAACATTTATCTCAGATCAAATATTAAGGTTTCCTGGCTTACAGGCACTTAAATCTACCTAGCCTTTATATAGCTTATAGGATTTAAACACTCTTAAACTGAAATTCACCCTTTTCTATTCTTCATAAACTTCAAGTAATCCTGAAATATTCAGATCCTTTTCTCAGTAGAGAAACCTCAAACTTATAAATCTCCACAAATCGCTTTTCACTCATATTTTCTTATTTACCACATAATCAGGCACTCTTATAATTTCAGTCAACTTAGATCAAACAACAATTCTCTCTTTCAGTTCTTACACACCCAGCTCAAAGCTGCATGTCCTCTCAGTCCAAATCTTCAGTTGCTCTCCGTTCTCTATTCCCCGGCAGATGTTCTAACAGGAGCTCGTTCATCCAATCAGAGAGCTCTATTTGAATGCAGATTAACATACAGACACTCTAATGGGAATTTTTAGTCAAAAACACTAAATAAACCCTTCATTTTTGGATCAAACATCACATTTGTGATCAGAGCCAAGCCCTAACATTAAGGCTGTAAACATTTCCAACAATTTTTACCGATAAATATGCAAATGGAAACCTCCCAAAATGGACTAATTTGCATATGATTTAAACAAATTTGAGTATATAGCATACCAATCCCATCTCCTAGCACCTAAATTCTGCAATTAGATTTAATGCAAATACTTTTAAAACTTATATTTAGCACTTTTAAAATCTCAGGTGTCAGTGCAAGTCTCTTTGGTATGAACTGCTCATGTGCAGGAATTCATCCTAGTCAGGGGCGTAGCTACGGGTGGGCCTGGGTGGGCCCAGGCCCACCCAAACTATGCTCAGGCCCACCCAGTTGCCCTGACAGGATGTGTACCCCGGTGCCTCTCCGCCACAGCTCAGCTGAGCCTCCATGACGTGCAGCCCTTCGGCAGCCGGCAGCGCTCCAGACCTCCTCCCACCAGACTAACCCTTCTATATTGGGTCCCCTTTCCTGACCTGGAAATCGGCACTCGGCAGACCTGGCCAGTCAAACGACGCCACTCCCCCGCCCGCCCACCATGACGTCTGACCATCTTCACGCTGAACTCCGCCGCCGTGCCTGCCTCGCCTCCCCCCTGCGCGCTCGCCGATGCCACAGTGCAGCAGGGGAAAATCTATCGACTGCCGCCAGCGTCGCAGCTCCTCCACTGCGTGATGTCCCCGCCAGAGCAACAACAGCCTTCTCTTGCCCCCCCCCCCCCCCAGGCCACCCTCAGCACTTCCTTCGGCCCCAGTAGGCATAGGATCCAGCACACAGCCACACACAGAACGGAGCACGGTGCCCTCTGAGTCCGCACTGCCACCACATGATGCAAGCCAAGCTGTCCAGGTAAAAGTAAAACAAATAAAATGTTTTAATTTTAATGTTGTGTACAGTGCAATGCTGGCCGGCGGTGGCCTCCCAGTGGGGGTGGGCTCTTCACCGCCTAGGGCAAAAAAAGCCAGTGAAGAGTCCAAATTTACCTCCACCTTGCCCCAGACAGTGAAGAGCCCACCCACACCCAGAAACCCACCAACAATACATTTTAGTAGTGCCCAGGTTAAAGTTTTAAAAAGGTTGTAAATGTTGGTGGGTTTTTGGGTTGGGGTGGTTTCTGCATTGCCCAGGCTAAAAAAAAAATGCTGCAAATTCAATGTAATTGTCAAAACAAAAACTGTGCCTACACTCTGTCGAGCGTGAAATATATAACAAAATATTCAAACACACATGAATACAAGTATGTTTTTGCTTTTTTTAAATTTTTTCTTGCTTTTTCAGTATGTAAAGTGGAGTAGTCTCATATGTATCACACGAAAAAAGTGATTTTTTTCACCCAATAACTGAGTGTATTATCCGTGTATATGATCTAATCATTGACTTGACCTCCACCAACCTTTACTATTCACTTGCTTTTATATTAATAAATCTCTCTTTAACAGATCGTAATCAACAAAGTTTATGCAGCACTTCAATGTAGGCAGGTCTCCGGGTGGAGGCGGGCCCTGCAGTGCCCAGGACATAAAAAAAGCTTTATATTTAGTGCTGGTGTCCCGGGGGGGGGGGGGGGACGCCAGACCATGTGGGGTGGACAGGGAGCAGGACAAGGCTGACACCAGGTTACAAGAGGAGTGGGGGGGGGGGAGGCAAGGCAGGGCTCATGCCTAGCCATGGGATAGATGGGCGGGGAGGAGAGGGCAAGGCACAGAAGGGAACGGGCCAATGCCGGCCATGGGGATGGACCCAAGTCTGACATGGCACAACGCAACCACATTCAAACACACTGCTTTTTTCACCAAGTATGCATGTGGCCTATACTGATGCAGGGCAACCATTGGGCAGACCATCCAGAATCCATCATCAAGTGCATGCCAAGAAACACCACCCATGCCCATATACATGGTGCCCACCCATGCCAGCTCTGGGCCCACCCAAAATGTCAGGTCTGGCTACGCCACTGATCCTAGTTAAATATCTCCCTGGCAACCCAGGACACCTCCAGCCAACCCCCCTGCTCTCCCAGCAGTAAGGTAATCAAATTAAACCAATTTCTACCACTGGTTACAGTAAGAGCAAGAAGGAAGAGGAGTTGAGGTAGGAGAAGACATCTAAACCTCAATGAAGTTGACTATTTAAAACGTTAAAGCAAAATTTCATAATCCAATTCATTTTTATGGGTAGATGTAGTTTACTTTTGTAGAAAATGGCAGACAATTTACAGGAAAACCCTCAGGCTTTTACATCAGTGTCTGAATTCCTAAATCTTAATGCACAGATTGTGTGTATTTAGGTTTCCCGGGATATTCAGGCAAAACACTTCACTTGTTATGTGCTGTCAATCATCAGATATAATCATCTGTGCATTAGAGTGTTGCACTGAGCTTCAGAACAAAATGCTCTAATGCATGTACAGAATTTTTCTCGATACAGTAAACTAATGACAAGCAAACTGCTGCTGTATTAGAAAACGTTCAATGATAGAAAAATAGCGCATACCACAGATTACTGCATCAGGCGTGTTTGTTTCCATTCCTGTCAGGTGTCACCATTTTTACAGATAACAGTAGACAAAGAGGGAATCACAAAATGTTGTGATGATCTAAGGGGAGTGAAAAGCAAGGTTTGCTGTGGCTACTAGGTTGCTCAGGATCAGATATTCATCTTGGGTGGAGTGGCTACCTCAGCTGAAGTAAAGTTTCTGCACTAAAGGTCAGTTAGGATGGAGGTAATTCATACAAAAGTGAGCAAAATGGTGTATAGTCTGCAGAATAAGTCACACACAGAGGGGATGAAGGAGTTAAAGACACACGCAACTTAAGAACAAAAGCAAAAGGAAGATATAATCAAGTTTTCACATACTTACGTGCTTTCAATAAGGTACAAACAAGTAGTAGTTTCAAAAGAATGAAAAACTCAATATTAAAAGAATGTCAAAGGAATTAAGAAGGGGCGAATCTCAAAAAAAGATATGATTTTTTTCTTTCCTGGAAAGTATATTGGATTTCTAAAGTTCAATAGAAAACAGCATCAGAATGCAGTCACTTTTCCCCAATACATTTACCCAGAATCTGAAGATGTCTGAAAACTTTTCACTCTGTTCATTAAAGAAGTAGACATAGAGAAAAGTACATTTTTACCTGCCCTAAAAACATGAGGGATTGAGAGAGACAACACCACATCCAGTTGTGTATTTTCACAATGATTTTATGGGAAAAATATTTACTGATAAAGAGATGAAATTTTTAGCAGGTCCTTTTTCCCCAGGGTACCTTTCAATGGGAAAATACTCATATGAGAGAATTAGTAAATTGTAATCAGGTTATATTTGCAGTTCATGCCACTGACTAACCAAAAAAAAAAACCCAAAACAAAAAAAACCAAGCATGTCTCATATATGATCTAAGTCATAATGCTACTTACTAGGTATGTCCATCAAGTGAAGGAACAGTTGTAAAGGATGGATGATGAAATGGGTGAAAGCTTTCTACAGTTACAAGTCCCCCGATCATGATATCCGCATCCCTATGGTAACCTGGTCGTAGCTGTATTAATAAGTAGTTTCCAAGTGTGCACTGACACTCAGCCGTCTTCCACAGGATGTCACAGAGCATCAATACTATTAGAACCAAATGAGCTTCCATTGTTAATGCTATGAAACAGTTTATACTGTGATAATGTTCGCTCTTGCCTTTCCAAATGTTATCGTTGGGCATAGCATGGGATGTGCTGCATGGTTCCCGATGGTGCTATCTAACTGAATATTTGAATGATGGGCAGAAAACATTCAATATTAAATTGCAGTGAATTTGAACCTGTGCATTTACACACAAAAAGCATGAAGAAAGACTGAACAATTGTAATCCTTATGGTGAGGTGACCACTCTATTTCTAGCTGAGCTTCAACACCTGTGAGGACATCATGTGGTCTCTGTTGGGCTGTGTTGCTCAGAGGTTCAGCCTTAAGGGATATCTGCTCCTGACAGCTTCATTTATCTTGAATTACAGGTTGTTTCTTTTAAATATAACCTTATAGATCCTCTGTCTTCATTAACTTAAAGACAAATATTAATTTGATTGGAATGCTTGTGTGGACCTCACTATAACACAACATTGCAATACAGTTGATGATAACAGAAAAAGATTTTTTAAAAAGCCCATTCATTCTGCAGATATTGTGTCCATACTGCTTTGATACATCTGAGATTCCAGTTAGAGTGACACTAATTACAAAGCACCTCTCCTAGACAGTCTATTGTGCCCCTTCCTTGGTAATCCAGCACCACGAATAGTAGAGCACATCTGATCCCTATTACTACCATCCTGTACCCCATATTTCTTACCTTTAATCACAATGCTTTGTAATAATTAAAATAAATCTGCTTGATACAGATTTATTCCAGTGGCCTAAGCTAAAACCATAAAGCCAGTGAAGTCGGTACCAGTAGATTCAGTTCTACTACGTATAGAAATAATGACCTTGCCTCTATGGATTATGTTAAATATCAGCGTCAACTCTTAATTTAAACCAGTTAAATTGTTGATTGCATTCACAGTAAGAACAGTGTATTGTCCAGTTAGGGAAATCAAAGGTTCAGGGCCGTGCCGATGCGGTAAGCGGGGTAAGTGCCGCAGGGGGGCGCCCACCTCTGGAGGGCGCCGCCGCGGTGCTTACTCTCGCCCTGCGCCGCCGAGGCCTTTAAATCTTTTACCTGGTCGCAGCAGCGTCAGTGAAAGCGCTGCCGACGTCTCCCTTCCCTTGCACTCATTGGTTCCCTCAGTGTCCCGCCTTCTTCTGACGTCAGAAGAAGGCGGACACTGAGGGAACCAAGAGCGCGAAGGGAAGGGAGACGTCAGCAGCGCTCCGCTTTCACTGACGCTGCTGCGACCGGAAGTAAAAGATTTAAAGGCCCCAGGGCGCGGAGGAAAGAGCAGAGAGGCATAGGCGCCCCGTATAAGAGGCTTGGGGAGGCTAAGCCTCCCCAGCCCAACCATGACCTTTAAAACTGGCTCTGGTCCCCACCTGGCAGTGTCGACGGCGTCCCCGGTGCCTTTGGGCAGCTTACCGGCACACACAGCACTTCTCTTGTTTCTCCTCTTCGTTGCCGTCATCCCACCCCCCCTTCATGCGATTCACGAACCGCGCTGCCGCTTAGCACTGCTTAAAAAAAAATTTACATGTCAGCAGGAACAGGCTGCTTCAGCCAATCCCAGGAGCCTTCCTTCAGCCCTCAGGGGCGGAACACGCTGAAGGAAGGCCCCTGGGATTGGCTGAAGCAGCCTGTTCCTGCTGACGTGTAATTTTTTTTTTTAAGCAGTGCTAAGCGGTTCGCGAATCGTGTGAAGGGGGGGTGGGACGACGGCAACGAAGAGAAGAAACAAGAGCAGTGCTGCGTGTGCCGGTAAGCTGCCCAAAGGCACAGGGGACGCCGTGGACACTGCCAGGTGGAGACCGGAGCCGGTCTTAAAGGTCATGGTAAGCCTCTTATACGGGGCGCCTATAGGAGCATGTGCAGGGCAAAAGTTTTGGTGTGTTGGACAGGGAGGATGCAGGTGGCACGTGTTGGGAGCACCTAAGACAGTAGCGGTGTGTAGGGGGTGTCTACCTGTTGGTGAGATGTGGGAGTAGGGGCTTGTGTATGTTGGGGCACCGTGAGACTTCAGCCCCATGACCAACAGCACAAGCTTAAGCACTTAAACACATTTAGTTACTTTCTGGCTGCTTTGGGGAGGGTTAAAAACTAGAATCAGGAGGCAACGTGGCTGCACTGCTGGAGGTGAGTGCCATGTGTGTCGAACTTATCACCTCCCAATACTACCACTGTTGCCTCAGATATTTTGACAAAAATTTTGAACTGTGGGTCCAGCATCAGGTAGCTCTACTAGCTGGTGGCCACAGGATTTTTGCTGGGCTTGTCAAACATAGCTGTGCCCCTGGATAGACTCTTTAACTCAGGGCAGGGGTTTGTGGGGAAAAAAAACCTAACCATATTTAGCTTCCTTCCAGTGCAGTAATTAACATATATCTGTGGTTTCCCCAGAGGTAAGAAGGAAGAAATCTAAAATTGTTTTTTAAATGAAGAGAATCAATAAGATTACAAATAAGGCAAGTCTGTTTTAAACTTTTATGAAATAGAGTTCACAGAGAATGTGAAATCTCAATAGATCTAATCTAAATGCTGTTCATAGGCGCCCGGTATAAGAGTCGGATACTGGGCCAGCATGATCAGAAAAAGTCACCAGACAACAAAGGTAGAAAAGATCATTTTATTTTCATTATACTGTTTGGAATATGTCCACTTTGAGAATCAGGTGCTCAACATTAAAAGTTTATATTTATTTATTTATTTATTTACTTATGGCATTTTATCCCACATTAAACATGAATTAGGGTGTTTTGTGGCTGTACATGAGAATTGTATATATTTATATTATATTTATTACATTTGTATCCCACATTATCCCACCTTTTTGCAGGCTCAATGTGGCTTACAATTCATCGTGGATGCTGGGAAAGAAAAGAAGGTACATTTGGTTTTACAGACGTTTTGGGTACATGATGGTGAAATTCATAATACTGGAAATGGAAAAGAATGTACAATTGGTTTTGCGTACATGGTGGTGAAATACATGATAGTGTTAAGCAAAAGACATTAGATACATGATGTGAGGCAAAAGACATTAAAGAACATTCATGGATATCTTAAGAATGTAGAGTTACGCGAGTTGTTCTTTATGATATATTTTGTCGAAGAGATTGACGGTCTGCATTTTCCGTTTGGGTGGTATATTGGTGTATTAGGTTCTGCCCAGTGTAATATTTATGGTACAGTAAGGTTCTGAGTGTGTTTTTGCACAAAGTTGTGCATAGTGTTTTACAGTTGAGCGATTGTGCTTAGAATATGCTTTGAGCAACCACTTTATTCTTTGACATATGATACATAGCTTATATCTAAATTTAAAAAAAGGTATTAATTGTGACTTTTATTTTTATTTATTTATTTTTTGTGTGTGTTATCAGACAATTATGGATTTAAGCTCCACCCCTGGCCCCACCCCTAACCCCGCCCCCTTTAGCCTCCCCAAACAGTTGGGCCACCGACCACCTATGCAGAGAGGTATGGATGGGAGGGCAGAGAGACAGGCATGGATGGGAGGGCATGGATGGGAGGGCAGACAGGCATGGATGGGAGGGCAGCAGCAGGGCCCAGGGAGAGGACAATTTGCTGGAAATGGAGGGGAGGGGAGAGAGGAGGATTGCTGGCTATGGATGGAGGAGGGAAGGGCAGAGAGGGACAAGGATGGACATGGGGGCCCAGGGAGAGTACAATTTGCTGGAAATGGAGGGGAGGGGAGAGAGAGGAGGATTGCTGGCTATGGATGGAGGAGGGAAGGGCAGAGAGGGACAAGGATGGACATGGGGGCCCAGGGAGAGGACAATTTGCTGGAAATGGAGGGGAGGGGAGAGAGGAGGATTGCTGGCTATGGATGGAGGAGGGAAGGGCAGAAAGGGACAAGGATGAACATGGGGGCCCAGGGAGAGGACAAATTCCTGGAAATGGAGGGGAGGGGAGAGAGGAGGATTGCTGGCTATGGATGGAGGAGGGAAGGGCAGAGAGGGACAAGGATGGACATGGATGGGAGGACAGGACCCAGGAAGAGAGAAGAAATTGCTGGAAATGGATATAGAGCAAGAAATGAGGAAAAAAGGAGGAAAGTAAAGAAATAAATGGAAAGGAAGCCCTGGAAATGGAGTTAAGAGGACAGATAGCAGCAGACTCAGATACTGGGCCAGCATGATTGGAAAAAGAAAGTCACCAGACAACAAAGGTAGAAAAAAATCATTTTATTTTCATTTTAGCGTTTGGAATATGTCTACTTTGAGAATTTACATCTGCTATCTTATTTTGCAATGTATAGCAATTTGTTTCTAAGAATATTGCTGACAATTCCTGTCAGTGTAGCAAGTGGTAAGCGATCATTTTCACCGGGGGGGGGGCGCCAACTGATAGTCTGCAGGGGGGCGCCAGAGACCCTAGGCACAGCCCTGCAAAGGTTTAATTCCATATCGTTTGCAGACTATTTCCTTGAATTCCAGAAATGTATTTGGCAAGTTTCACACTTTTTAAAACGTGTGTTAGGAGAATGTGTGTGGAAAAAGTATGTATTTTTGCCTGATAAGTTTCTTTCCATTAATCACAACCAGGGCTGGTGTGAGACCTGCTGCAACCCAGGTCATAAATTAAGGAAGGAACCCCCCACTAATCCCCTCTCCTCCCTACTCCTCCCCTGATCTCCCTACTCACCATTATAACCATACATAAAATAACTTTAAATGACTTCTTCAAACACAAAGCACAGGCAGACATTTACCAAATACAGAACAAAGGATTACAACCGGAAATAACTGCAAAGTTGTGGAAAGCGGCACCATGGATCTAGTTGAGGTGGCCTGGGACATCAGAAAGCACCACTTATCAATACCTGTGAATAGTGGAGTTGGAGCATATGCACAGAAGAGGAGCCTGCTCAGAGTGTCCTACTTCAGGAGGTCCTGGAAAGGCACATGGAAGCTCCGGCACAACCGTAGAAGAGCTGTGCTGTGCTCCGGAGATGAACTAGTAAATTCAATCCACTGTTCATATCAGGGTCAGAAGGCTGCTGGGGTAGAGGGATATTGATTTCTGTACAGAAGTTGAGATTCAGG
This sequence comes from Microcaecilia unicolor, assembly GCF_901765095.1. Taxonomy (NCBI): domain Eukaryota; kingdom Metazoa; phylum Chordata; class Amphibia; order Gymnophiona; family Siphonopidae; genus Microcaecilia; species Microcaecilia unicolor. The sequence continues at coordinate 236,154,086 of NC_044033.1, forward strand.
ATCGCCAGCTCAAAGTAAAAAGCAACACACATACTATCCTTGTGGCCATTGGTAAGTCTATTAACGCTCCTAGGTTCAAAAACTTAAATTGTGAGTCCTCTAGATTCAGAGAAAGTACATGCATATAATGTGTACAGCACTGCATATGTCTAGTAGTGCTATAGAAATGATTAGTAGTAGTTGTAGTAAAGACATGCTCAAGTCAGCACGGGCCCTGTCAATCTGCAAGCCCCCACTCCTGTATTGCATGTAATATTGGCATTCTATTTTTCTATGTTTTTCTTCATCCTACACATTCTCTCACATTGCCCAGTTTTCCCAAGTATCACTCACCATCATCGATCAGCTCTAGCCTTGCCTAAGTTCCTTATTGTCCCCCCAGAGCAGTCCAGATGCTTGGGTTATGCCCCTTTGCTAGCAATAATGAGCTATGATATCATCAGTTTAGAACCCTGTGCAGCCCTCCTAAATAGTCGTTCTCAATCTACATCAGGTTTCAGTCTGTAAATTGGTAGTTTGATGACAGATGAATTACCATGATTTTCAATGAGACAACAGAGAAAGCATGCACAGGAGAAGTCAACCAATATGTATTTAAATTCATCACATGCACAAATTTGAGGAATGTGCACAGCAAACATTTTTAATTTGGTTCAACTTTAGTTCATTTAACCATCTGGTTCATCTGTGGACTCTTAATCATTTGTATTATTCACTTCATTGTGTTTCATAAAAGTCAATTGGGAAAGTAATTTTTGAACTCTACTTAAAGTAATTTTTGAACTCAGGCTTAATCGACCTACCAATCAGAAATACCTCTTAATCAACACGCTCATACCTAAATCTACACTGCACATGATGCAATGGACTCAAATATAAAACAACCTATGCATCCTGCTTTTCCTTTAGCGCACAACTATGGAATGCATTGCCAAAAGCGTTGAAAACTACGTTTGACCACGTAAACTTCAGAAAAACACTAAAAACTCGCTTGTTCAAAAAGGCATATCCTACCAATCCAACATAATTGACAGAACCCTGCGACACAACATGACTAAAGACCGAAATGGACATTACACATCGCTTCCGCTTAACAAATCTTTTATGTGGCCCTAACACATGAACCTATCCTCCCACAACATCACCTTGTATTTGTTTACCCCAGAGCCTGGAAACACCTCTCTGGCACTATGAGCCTGCAAATAGGTGGAAAAATGTGGGATACAAATGAAACAAATAAAATAAATAAATAAATACTAGTGAGATTTTCCATCTATTTTTTTTAAATCAAATTACTTTATATTTGATGCTCATCTTTCATGAAACAAGGAATGGGACAGAGGGCACTAACAGTGGCATAAAGAATACAAACCCCTCTCAAAGGGGAAAAGAAGCAGAAAGAGTCAAGGCAACACCAATGATAGCAGAGCACTGGAATAGGAGTAACATGTCACCATACTGGGACCGAACGAAGGTCCATCAAGCCCAGGATCCTGTTTCCAACAATAACAAATCTAGGTTACAAGTACCTGGCAAGTTCCCAAAACAGTACAATACATTTTATGCTGCTTATCCTACAAATAGGTAAGAACAAAAAACTATATGGCTTGACCTTCTCCAATTGTAAGTATCAACTACTGAAAAACATATACTGAGGAGAAAATCCCTAGAAATACTTGCAGTTAACAACCAGGAGGAGTCTCATATCACTTGGCACGGATATTCATATCACTCCCCTGGTGACTCTATCAACGTGCATAGGTTTAATCATCGACTAAAAACCACCTCCACTCTAATGTTGTAATTGCAATGATAATAACTTAAATTCTCACACTATCATGTGCAGATATATAAATGTACAAAAAGACACTTAGCTTAAGGAGCATGTATACTCCACAATTCAGACTGGCGTGTGTAGAAGCCCCAACAGTGCCTGTTTCGCTATGCTTCTTCTGGGGGGAACCTCACACCATTTAGCCTGATAAAACAAATCACAAAGTGTCACATGTGTATTTCAACCCAACTGCAGGTATTCTTTTTTTTTTTGTTTGTTTTTATTTATGAAATTTTCAAATAATTTACAAGCGTATAAATCTTGTAACAGGAAAAATTGGGTGAACAAGTAATCTCATCAAAAAGAAAGAAACATTTACACTTTTCCCCCCTTCATTCCAACATAAGTCCACATTGAGGGAGTTCAAAATGTACAAAATTAGTTGGAATAAAATAACAGGCAAATATTACTATGAAACAATAGGTCAGACGTTTTCAAGACGCCTTATTTTATCAAACGTTATCAGTGGATGGAGCAGCTGCTCCTTCCATCTTTCTAGATGTTATAAACAACTCCAGTTGGGGTGGATCAAAAAAGATAAATTTCTCAGTTCAGTAGGTGACTAAACACTTGCCAGGAATGTTATTTAGCTTTGACTGCAGAAAAGGTTTATGCGTTGCTTTTACCGTTCGCAGTAGCAGCTACCAATAATCCTATGCAAATGTTTTACAATTAGATCATTAGTATTAAAATGAGCATCCCAAGTGATGCATGGACATTTCCGTGCATTGCATAGAAAGAAGGACCTATCTTTTACATGCAAAATTTTTGCAGCAGGTCTGGAGCTGTCATTGCAGGAAGGCAACTTCTCGGTGGAGCAGTCTGCTTGCTTTTTTGAGTAGTACTTGCATGTGTGTGTTAAATGTGCCATGTGTCTGTATTATATGTGTGTGCGCGTGTGCGTGTGTGTGTTTGCCGCATGCAGCAGTACTGTTGTCATGGAATAAGCAGACATCCCATAATATCATGTAGTAGAACGCACATCCAGAGCACACACCTATAATGCAGTTGGCATCTTGACTCTGAGCATTCATATAACATCAACGCTTACCGAGACACTGTAGTATGCATATGCTAGATGCTATCCAGCTTATAATCGAAAGAGAAAAACATCTATATTCCGACCTAAATTGGGAGATGGACATCTTTCTCTCGTGGGTGCCCAAATCGGTATAATCGAAAGCCGATTTTGGGCGTCTTCAACTGCACTCCGTCGCGGGAATGAATAAAGTTGATGGGGGCGTGTCGGAGGCGTGGTGAAGGCGGCACTGGGGCGTGGTTATCGGCCGAGCAGAGATGGTCGTCTTCAGCTGATAATGGAAAAAACACAGGCGTTTTTACCGCGAATGTGGGTCACTTTTTTGGACCCTTTTTTTTCATGAACAAGTCCCAAAAAAGTGCCCCAACTGACCAGATGACCACTGGAGGAAATCGGGGATCACCTGCCCTGACTCCCCCAGTGGTCACTAACCCCCTCCCACCAAAAGAAACGTTACAAATGTTTTTTGCCAGCCTGTATGCCAGCCTCAAATTCCGTACCCACCTCAATGACAGCAGAATGTGTTCTATCCTCTGACAGCCTTTCCCTGGTTCTGATTTGGGTCTCGAGTGAGTGTGACACCTTTTCAGTTAAGGGCACTGCAGAGTCACATCAGCAATACATTGTGGTGGGTGTAGGGTATTGGGCTCTTTGATTCCACTAGCTTGTGTTCGTTCCTCACTCTCTCCTCAATAACTGGCTGACTTCTTCCGCGACAAGGTGCAGAAGATCAACCTCGAATTCACCAACAAACCATCTCCTCCTCTTCACCCTATAACCCACTCCCTCAATCAACCAACCCAGGCCTCCTTCTCCTCTTTTCCTGATATCACCAAAGAGGAAATCGCCCATCTTCTTTCCTCCTCGAAATGCACCACCTGTTCCTCTGACCCCATCCCTACCAACTTACTTAACACCATCTCTCCTACTGTCACCCCCACCATCTGCCATATCCTCAACCTCTCTCTCTCCACGGCAACTGTCCCTGAGACCTTCAAGCATGCTGTAGTCACACCACTCCTCAAAAAAACCATCACTTGACCCTACCTGTCCCTCCAACTACCGCCCCATTTCCCTCCAACCCTTCCTCTCCAAGATACTTGAACGCGCCGTTCACAGCCGTTGCCTTGATTTTCTCTCCTCTCATGCCATCCTCGATCCGCTTCAATCCGACTTTCGCCCCCTACACTCAACAGAAACTCAACAGAAACGGCACTATCTAAAGTCTGCAATGACCTGTTCCTTGCCAATCCTCCATCCTCATCCTCCTCAACCTATCCGCCGCTTTTGACACTGTCAATCACAATTTACTTCTTGACACACTGTCCTCTTTTGGGAGTACACTCTCATGGTTCGTCCTCCACCCTTATCCTGCTCTCTGTTGGAGTTCCTCAGGGATCTGTCCTTGGACCCCTTCTTTTTTCAATCTACACCTCTTCCCTGGGCTCCCTGATCTCATCGCATGGTTTCCACTATCATCTTTATGCTGACGACACCCAGCTTTATCTCTCCACACCAGACATCACTGCAGAAACCCAGGCCAAAGTATCGTCCTGCTTATCCGACATTGCTGCCTGGATGTCCAACCGCCACCTGAAACTGAACATGGCCAAGACCGAACTTATTGTCTTCCCACCCAAACCCACTTCTCCTCTCCCTCCACTCTCTATCTCAGTTGATAACACCCTCATCATCCCCGTCTCATCTGCCTGCAACCTCGGTGTCATCTTCGACTTCTCCCTCTCCTTCTCTGCGCATATCCAGCAGATAGCCAAGACCTGTCGCTTCTTTCTCTATAACATTAGCAAAATTCGCCCTTTCCTCTCTGAGCACACCACCCGAACTCTCATCCACTCTCTCATTACCTCTCGCCTTGACTACTGCAACCTACTCCTCACTGGCCTCCCACTTAGCCATCTATCCCCCCTTCAGTCCGTTCAGAATTCTGCTGCACGTCTTATCTTCCGCCTCGACCGATATACTCATATCACCCCTCTCCTCAAGTCACTTCACTGGCTTCCGATCAGGTACCGCATACAGTTCAAGCTTCTCCTACTAACCTACAAATGCACTCGATCTGCAGCCCCTCCTTACCTCTCTACCCTCATCTCCCCTTACGTTCCTATCCGTAACCTCCGCTCCCAAGACAAATCCCTCCTTTCAGTACCCTTCTCCACCACTGTCAACTCCAGGCTCCGCCCTTTCTGCCTCGCCTCACCCCATGCTTGAAACAAACTCCCTGAGCCCATACGCCAGGCCCCCTCCCTGCCCATCTTCAAATCCTTGCTCAAAGCCCACCTCTTCAATGTCACTTTCGGCACCTAACCACTACACCTCTACTCAGGAAATTTAGACTCCCCCAACTTGACATTTCATCCTTTAGATTGTAAGCTCCTTTGAGCAGGGACCGTCCTTCTTTGTTAATTTGTACAGCGCTGCGTAACCCTAGTAGCGCTCTAGAAATGTTAAGTAGTATGTTCAATGCTCACGATGTTGGTAGTTGGTAGGCTATACTCCCGTGGTGCTTTTCCCTCTGCTTACTGGGTCAGAGTGTGCCCTGTTTTGTTTCCGGTAGTCCATGAGGTAGTGGCCATTTTTGTAAGCCAGTTTTAGATCCCTTTCATGTGTTAGCCACGGTACAGAACCTAGTTCTTACCTTGAATGTTGCTGAAAGAGGGCATTGTACAGCATTCTGCCAGCTCCGACCTACTGCTAATCTCAGTACCAGGGAGACTCATTGCCAGTGGGGCACAACCTCTGATCTGCAGTTATCTGTGAGTAAACGTGCTTATTCCAATAAAGGACTTTTTCATAGAGATTAGTCTTCAGGTGTCAACTGGTGTGCCCAGGTTATACAGCAGCAACAAGTCCTAGAGGCCTGCGTGTATGCAGGTCCCTGGAGCACTTTTAGTGAGTACCGCAGTGCACTTCAGGCAGGCGGACCCAGGCCCATCCCCCCTACCTGTAACATTTGTGCTGGTAAATGGGAGGCCTCCAAACCCCACTGTACCCACATGTAGGTGCCCCCTTCACCCCTTAGAGCTATGGTAGTGTTGTACATTTGTGGGTAGTGGGGTTGGGGACTCGGCACCCGTGGTAAGGAAGCTATGCATGTGGGAGCTGTTTCTGAAGTCCACCGCACTGACTTCTAGGGTGACCAGTTGGTGTCCTGGCATGTCAAGGATGGGCCAGTGTACTATGAATCATTGCCCCTCCCATGACCAAATGGCTCGGATTAGGACGTTTTTGAGCTGGGCGTTTTTATTTTCCATTATCGCCAAAAAAAAACAAACGCCCAGCTCAGAAACGAACAAATCCATGGCATTTGGTCCATACAAACCGTATTTTCGAAAAACAAAAAAGACGTCCATTTTTTTTGAAAATACGGTCTGTCCCTCCTCTTCACGTACCCGTTTTCAGACATAGACGCCCATGGAAATAGGCGTTTGCGTTCGATTATGCCCCTCTTTGCCTACTAAGTGGCTTGCAAAATTTCTGTACATCTCATTTGCATCTGATTTCCTTTAAATATTGCTCGCTATTAAGTAATCGGTAACTTCAACTGCAGATATAGATGCACACGTTTTCTTATGGTGACTTTTGAGTATTGGGGCCTCAGTGTTTTATAGCTTTATTTCTCTTTTCTTCACATATTCTCCATATCTCTTTTTTTGTCTAAATGATGAAGTTCTTTTCTTTTCAGCATTTTTACTATTATTGTAAAGTGTTTTGCTGGTACAAACCTCTCTGGTTATGTGCAGTCAAGGTACAGTTGTAATAATCTATATGTTAGAGTGGAGCACTGAGTTTCAGCATACAGTCTTCTAATGCATGTGCAGAAAAAAACTTTTAGCCCCTAATAGAATGCAAAGTACTGTTGCATTTAAAAAACAAATGTGCAATGACAGAAAAACAGCTTACACCACGGATTGCTGCATCGGACAAGATTGCCTCTTTTCCTGTCAGACCTCACTATTTTTCCAAATGGAAACAAAAAAAGACCACATTGCAGTTAAGTGTTGATCCAGTGAGGAGCCCCTGCCTTGGGCCAGATGGGATGGAGTGGCAACCTCTGCTGAAATAAAGATTGTGCTCTAAAGGATAATGAAAAAATCGCCAAAATGTATGGCATTTTTTACATCAAGAACAATTCCAAATTAGTAGATTTACATGTGGTTTATATGTTGACTTTATTACTCTTCAGTGCAGTGGTTCCCTGAGCCTATATATCACCATTAAAATCCTTTCTGAAACAGGTAAAAAGATATCACAAGAAAACCAAGAGTAAAATACTGTGTTAATGGATAGCACAACTTACTACATTGGCCCCTAAGGACTAGAGAAAAATTGGTGCCGAAAAAGATACACCTATAAGGTACACCTATAGTTATGTGCAGTTAATAGAATATTCCTAGCGCCTGTCCATGTGATGAAATTTAGTCACAGGTATTTATGCCAAGTGTAAATGCTGGTGACTAAATATCAGTGCACATAGATTTTAGAAATACCCACAACCCACTCAGTCTATGCCAATGACCACACTGCTTCTTAGAATTTATGTACAAAACTTTATAGAATATGCTTAGCAAGTTCTGTGTGTAAATTCTAATTAATGCCAATTAGTGTCATTAATTACCTATAATGTGGCAATTATCAGCACTGATTAGCTTGTTAAGATAATCAAGTTGCATACGCAAATCAGAATACGACTTGATTTGTGCAGGCAAATTCAGTCACACTATGTAGAATCTGGGGGTAAATGTCTGGAGTCGATTCAGGAATAATGTCAGGAGATACTTTTTTATCGAGAGAGTGGTAGATATATGGAATACCCTCCCGTGGGAGTTGGTGAAGATGAACATTATAATGGAATTCAAAAATGTGTGGGATAAACACCAAGGAATCCTATAGAAGGCATGGAGCCAAACAAGCTTAACAGTAATAAGATGGCAACACCAGTAACTGGGAAGCAAAGCCAATGCCATGCAGACTTCTGTGGTCTGTGCCCTGATCATAGCTTCACAGATTTGAATGGACTAGAGTGGGGCTTTAATGACAACTTCTGTAGTTGGAGATCATGGATACTGCCAGGCAGATTTCTACGGTCCATGCCCTAAAAATGGCACAGACAAATGAAGATCAAGCGTATATATATAGTATCACATCATACCTTATGCTATGAGTTTATATATATATATATATATATTGTAATATCTGTAATCCCGGTAGCAAATCTTCAGGGGTGGTAGGTTCCCTTTAGCAGTCCACCAACAAAGTCCTTCCAGACAACACAGCTTTTAGTGCCAAACAGTTTATTTCCCCTCCTCCACAAAATCTCAGTTCAAGGGGTTAAAGTCCCATTCAGTTTCCAAACTAAAGCACCCAGAAAAAACTTCCCTTTAAATCCAAGTTCTCCCCCAGTTCAACAACCTGGGTTTCAGTTTTAAAAGTCTTTCCGCTTGGGCGGTTGCAGAATGGCAGTACACCGCCCACAACACAGCTAATTGACTCCTGTGACCACCCACTGCCTTCAGTCCCTGCAACTCTGCCCCAAAGTACAATTACAGTCCATGTCCACTGGTTCCTCCCAACCTGGTGTGTTGGTCTCTCCAGCCTCTCCTTCCTCCAAACACTCCATTAACTCTGCTTCTCTGCTAGGCTGTTGGTTGGAGACCTCCTCCCCCTCCCAGGTGGAAGGAATCTTGTACTGATTTCTAACCCAAGGGTATTGAGCTTTGTCATCCCTGCTCCCCCTTCTGGCCCTCGCCTGCCATCGCAGCTGCTCTCTCCAGTCCTTTTCCCCCTCCCTTACACGTGGGGGCCATACCGGGTTTTGGGACCTGCCACCCCGCTCCCTTCTCTCAGGGCCTTGTGGGGAATGTAGTCTGGCCCCATACCTCCTCCTGAGCTGCTTAGACCCTCCAACCTCCTTACAATATATATATATATATATATATATATATATATACCTGTATATATCTTATATCATGTAAACTGCTTTGAATATAACCACAGAAAGGCAGTATATAAAATCCCATCCCCATTCCTATCAAGCCCCCAAGTGCTACTGCATTGTTTCCCCATTGAGTAGAGGATGAGTCAGAGATCTATTCAATAGATAAAGTAATTCCAATAAAAGTATATCACCAAAAATGTTATTATTGACCACAATATCTTTTTAATTTTATATTCAAACTGTGTATAATATCTAATTTTACCTACAATATAAAATATGTGAAATTTAGGATGTCCCCAACCACTGATTTAGTTAAAAAAAGGGGCATTCAACTTGGACTTGCCCAACAACTAAAAGCATTATTTAAATTAATCCATCCTTTACACAAATATTGATAATTCTAGTTTTTTGATAAGCATTTTCTGCTGTTCCTTTCAGGTCTCAGCAGAATAACATAGCACTTAGGGAAAAAGATACAGCCCAGAAGTCCAGCACTGGAAGCCAGGATAGCAAATATCTCCACTGCCACCGTGTATTTGCCCTTGGTGCTCAGGTATGTTGGGATGAAGGAGATCCAGACACTGGAGAACACCAGCATGCTGAAGGTGATGTACTTGGCCTCATTGAAACCGTCAGGCAGATTTCTTGCTAGGAATGCTACAATGAAGCTGATAGCTGCCAAAAATCCCAGGTAACCCAAAACACAGTAAAAAGCAACTATTGATCCTTCATTACATTCAGTTGGTATTGTTCCAATTTCTGAATTCTTATTAAGATATGGGAACGGAGGAGCAGTGAACAACCAGACAACACACAGAAGAGTTTGAATAAGGGAACAGGAAAGGACTATAGAAAGTGAGACCTTGAAACCCATCCATTTCCGGAGCTTGCTTCCAGGCTTGGTGGCATGAAAGGCTGTGACCACAGTGATGGTTTTGGCCAATACTGAGGAGAGAGCGATGGAGAAACTGATCCCAAAGGCAGTCTGTCGGAGAATACAGGTCACTTTGTCAGGATGGCCGATGAAAACCAAAGAGCAGAGGAAGCAGAGCATGAGTGAGATGAGGAGAATGTAACTGAGTTCTCGGTTGTTTGCTTTCACTATGGGGGTGTCTTTGTAATGAATAAAAATCCCCAAGATGACAGTATTAATGAGAATTAAGAAAATGCAGATGAAAGTCAAAGTTATCCCCAAAGGTTCTTCATAGGTCAGGAAGGTTATCACTTTTAGTATGCAGACATCTTTCTTCTGATTGGGCCATTGGTCCTCTGGGCATTTCATACAAGCATCTATATCTAAGAATGAAAAATGTTGTCCCAATATCTCACAAATAGGATCAATTATAGGACAGTAGCTTTTCCTTATAACATGGCTTGCTTCAAAATGACAGACAGTATCAACATTAAAGAGTAATGAACAATGAGTTTACTGTAAATGAAATCATGCATTATCTTTTAGAAGGGCAAAAGAGGAGCAGACCCACATAGAAAAAAGAAATAATATTTTTTTAATGCAGATACATAAAAACAGCATACAATTTTCCTCTAACCGGCCAACATGGCCATGTTTCACCCTAACAAGAGATGAGACAGGAGGTTAACATAAAACTGTAAAATGAATACATAAAATGCCATCAGATAATATGATTTAGCAAAAAGAATGTAACTGCATTGAACAAATATTATTTCATTTGTCTTCATGATTATGCTATTCTTTTGCTGTTCTAGATGTTGCGGACCGCTTCTCTGTGTGCTTTTTGGGTTTACCTGTTAGAAGTACTTTCACCTGAAATGGATGCTTTTAAAGGATTCCCTACGTCTTATCCAATTAGGGTATGATTAGTTTTTCTAGCAGTATCCAGATCATATTTTTGGATTAGACACAAGATATTTCACTAGGACATGTGAAGACCCATTTTACATAGAATACCAAGATTGCAATGTAGACATCCAAATCAGGATGTGCTCAATTCTGGTGATGTTCTGGAAATCACAAGAATCAACACAACACAGATCTGATTCACTACACAAAACTCCAGGATAACCTCAATCTAACAATGCAAATACTTTCACCATTTTTGAATAAGCGAAGAAAAAGACCTCATACAACTGTGGCAAACATCATAAAGAATGGGATTGCTAAATCAGCAAATCCACATAAACACAGTTAAAAATGGTAATCATAGGTCAAAAAAACCTCCATTTTAAATTTACATACAACATATGCAATCAAAAATGAAAAGTGCAATCAAAATTGAAAAAGAGTCTAATGTTTCACAAAATCTTCAACACACTTGTGTCATACAAACTAAAGTAACAGTATGTGAGCACATATCTTAATAATAATCGTATCCCAGTGGATGGTCACTCAGTCTTAGCAGGATGAAATGAAACAGTGTGGTCTCAACAGAACTGTTTCACTTCCATCTCACTGTGCCCAAATCTGCAAACCAAGATACCAAAATCAATGTGAGGACCCACAAAAAAGAGAAAGAAAAAGATGGAGAGTGCTTCTGAAATTCTAACTCAAACATATAGGTGTGTTGTTTCTCAACTGCGAGATAGCTAGCTAACAATGGAGAAAAATGGAGCTCGCTTTCAAAAACGATGCCTAGAACCCAGCTACCAATCCGAGCTAGACATGTCAGAACTCAAATTCACTCAATCATTGGTCAGAGAAATGCTGCCCAATGTAAAGAAGAATTCAATCCACAAGGTTCTACTGTCTGCAATCTGAAGATCCAATGCTGTTCAAGCTGTAGCAGTCTTCTATTAATATTACCTCCATGGATGCTGCTGGACACATAATTAATCACCCAGCACTGGAGTGACTCAAACAAATGTTGGAACTCTCTGTAATGAGAAACTAATGGAGCACCGAACTTGTTGCTGGTCACACAGGATTTGTGCTCACTCAGTCGAGTAGAAAACTTTTGTTCAGTCTTGAATACATAGAATTTGTTACATGGACACTGCAAAATGTATACCACATGATCAGATTTACAAGTAGTGTGGTTCCTCAATTTATAGATCTTCCCTTCCATAGGATTTGTAAAATCTGTGCATTGTACCGTCATAGCACATTATAGGCAATTTCCACATCTTTAAGTGTCCACTAGAGCCTGTAGGCATACGTCTTATTAGATCAGATGGGCTCAAAATTTCTTTCAGGTTCTGATCTCAAAGTGATTCTCAAATGATGTTTCTGAAATAGGTTATTGGACTCAGTGGCGTAGCCAAGGGTGGGCCTAGGTGGGCCCAGGCCCACCCATTTTGGGCTCAGGCCCACCCAGTATCAGCACATCTATGATATGGTTGGCAGGGATTCCGAAGCCCCACTAGCTGAAAACTCCCAACAACTGTCCCTCCTGCATACCTTGTAAATAGCAGATCTTCACCTGCAGCAAGCAGCGACTGATATGTACTGCTCACACCGGCCCCATAGCCTTCCCTCTGACATATTTCCGCCTATGCGGAAACAGGAAGTTGCAGCAGTGGGAAGGCTGTAGGGCCAACATGACCAGTGTGTATTAGTTGCTTCTCACTGCCAGTGAAAATCTGCTATTTAAAAGGTATGCAGGAGAGGGGGGATGTTTGAGACCATATGGCATGCAGGCGAGAGAAGGAGAGACCAAATCACCTGTAGGACTGGGTGGGGTTCTTCTGCCCACCCATCTTGGGCCCAGGCCCACCAAAAATTGGGTGTCTGGCTACGCCCTTGATGGGACTGCATGATGTCCCAGTTCTTGCGTATAATGTTGACCACCTCTTCCCTTCCGTCTTATAATACAAAATGAAAGTCTCACAAGGGTCTTCCTGGGAAGATTGAATTCTGTCAGAAAGCAATAAATTGTGGTTATTAAACCACGCTGTGGTATATGATTTTCTCAAAACCTGCGGAGGATACCCACGTTGCTTCAATGCTCCTGCCAAGTCTTTAGCGTATTGTTTATCACATGTATTGTTGCAAATCCTGCAATATCTCAAAAATTGAGAATAGGGCAGGCTGTTTTTTAATGACCTCGGATGACAGCTATGATATTGTAATAACGTGTTTCTATCCATAGGTTTTTTTTTAAACTTAGGTGTGGAACGCCCCATCCTTGATATCCACCGTTATATCCAAAAAATGGATGCTCACATCTGAAGCTTCATAAGTAAACTATACAGCAGTGTTGCAAGTATTTAACCAGTCAATGAAGTGTCTTAACTACAACATGTCTCCGCTCCACAGCATAAAAACATCATCAATATAATCTTTCCAAATGAGGATGTATTTATTGAATGGGGAGTCAGACAACCAAGTTTTTTCAAAATTAGTCATATAGAGGTTAGCGATGGAAGGAGCAAAAATAGCTCCCATCGCTACTCCAGACGTTTGTAAAAAGAAATTATTCTGAAAAAGAAAAATTTTTTACACAAAGCCAACTCAGCCAATTCTAATAAAAATTCAGAAGGCACCTCCACAGGCCTAGGTCTTGAGTCCAAAACCGCATTGATGACTTCCAAAGCTCAATGTGGAATAGAGGGATAGAGCAAGCTGATGTCCAATGTGACCTAGGCCACTGGAGGTCCCTTCTGAATTTTTATTAGAATTGGCTAGGGTAGCAATGAGAGCTTCTTTTGCTCCTTACATCGCTAACCCCTATATAACTGAGTTTGAAAAGACTTGGTTGTACGACTCCCCATTCAATGAATACATCCTCATTTGGAAACATTATAATGATGATGTTTTTATGCTATGGAGGTGTTTTTTGTTTAAACTTGCCTTATCAAATGGACATATTTTAGCTATTTACCCATCATATAACCCAAATTTATCTTGACATCTGAAGGATTCAGCAAGATTATTTCAGGAGCAGGGTCTAATATTATACAAATAGCAATACTATTCAGCTAGTGACAAGATAATGTATCAATTGATATGAAAATACAGCACACTACTTGTAAATCTAATCATGTGCTATACATTTTGCAATGTCCATATAAAACATTCTACCTAGTCAAGACTGAACAAAAATTTTCCATCCAACTGAGTGAGCACAAATCCTGTGTGACCAACAGCAAGATAGGAGCGCCATTAGTTGCTCATTGCAGAGAGTTCCAACATTCTATTGAGTCTCTCCAGTGCTGGGCTATTGATTGTGTGTCCAGCAGCATCCATGGAGGTGATATTAATAGAAGACTGCTTCAGCTTGAACAGCATTGGATCTTCAGATTGCAGACAGTAGAACCTGGTGGATTCAATTCTTCTTTAAATTTGGCAGCGTGATTGAGTGAATTTGAGTTGTGATGTGTCCAGCTCGGATTAATAGCTAGGTTCTAGGCTTCCTTTTTGAAAGTGAGCTCCATTTTTCTCCGTTGTTAGCTAGCTGTCTCACAGTTGAGAAACAACCCCCAATATGTTTGAGTTAGAATTTCAGAAGCACTCTCCATCTTTTTCTTTTTTTGTGGGTCCTCACATTGATTTTGGTATCTTGGTTTGCAGATTTGGGGCACAGTGAGGTCTCCAGGAGAAGCTGAAAATGAAACAGGTCCGTCGGGACCACACTGTTTCATTCCATCCTGCTAAGACTGAGCGACCATCCACTGGGATATGATTATTATTAAGATAAGTGTTCACATAGTGTGACTTAATTTGAATGACACAAGTGTGTTGAAGATTTTGTGAAACATTAGACTCTTTTTCAATTTTGATTGAACTTTTCATTTTTGATTGCATATGTAAGTAAATTTAAATTGGAGGTTTTTTGACCTAGGATTGCCATTTGTAACTGTATGCATGTGGATTCTCTGATTTAACGATCCCGTTCTTTATGATGTTTGCCACAGTTGTATGAGGTTATTTTCTCTCTTATACTTAAAAATGGTGAGAGTGTTTGCATTAAGATTCACTGATGTTTTGAAAAAACAGGAATGCATACATATTTGCCACCCATGTTGGGTCTTCAATAAAGGCTGAATATAGGCCTCATAGTGATTAAACAGTGCCCATGAGCGTGACAAATTGTAACATGATTTCACTTACCAGTTTGGTTAGAGACCTCTCCCTCTGGACAGGGGACACAGTCAAAGCAGCAGACAGGCTTTCCTTCCCTGGTTAATTTCCTGAACCCAGAAGGGCAACTTGGGCTGCATCTGGATTCTGGAGGTGTCTGAGAATTGAGAAAAAAATCTGAATAACTTGACATAATACAGAATTATGACTTTGCAAATGCAGTGTTACTTTTCTGTCTAAACATGTGCCAGTTTTCCCCATTTAGTTTTTGAGCTCATTACCAAGCTATTCAATAGAATAAGTAGGTCAGTATGAGCTCTATTTTGATTGGAAATATAAATAATATGAAATACGTTTGACCTGGAATCAGTCATTCAGGCGGATTGGAGAATGTTTTGAACAATGTTACTGTAAGTTTGAATAAAAGTATGAGAAAATGCATCTGCTTTCTCAAATAACTCTGAATTCTCCCTTTTTTCGTAAGACTTGCACTATGAGAAAAGGACTTTTAGGTGATGTCTTTGTAGCCTACTTTCCTATCTCTAACACTGAACATTTACCTACTGGATCTGCTCTTAATTGGTTGCTTACTCTTTAATCGTTTAGCTATCACCTTTATCCAGAGTGAGTTTCATTCAGGCACACTAGATGTTTTTGTTTGAACGTGTTGCCTTGTCAAGTGGATATATTTTGGCCATTTAAGGCATCATATAATTGATATCTGAAGGATGCAGCAAGGTTGTTTCAGGAGCAGGATCTAATATTATACAAATAGCAGTACTACTCAATCTAGTAAACAATACAGGAGACTAAAAAAATAGAAATAAAAAAAACACCTGAATAAAACAAACAAACAAAAAATCTAGTAAATTGTACAGGAAACTAAAAAAGTTGTAGGTATGTACATTTAGTTGAATTTGAACCTGAAAGGTTAGGCTGTTAGGTTTAGTTGAAAATATGAGCAATAGTTTCCAATATTTGGGTACTTAGTATTTTTTTAATCAGCCTTTCAACATTGTTATATATTTTACAGCAACAAACATAATACCTTGGATTCTATAAAAGCCTCTAAAAGTTTAGCACTGTACGATACTCAAATAAAACCAGGAGGAAAGAAGAACATAAAGTGCCTTAAAATAAAATAAAATGAGATGAAAATCTAAATAGAGTAAAAATTAAATTAAATTAAATTTAGTAAATGTATGGGCTCATTTTCAAAAGAGAAAAACGTCCAAAAAGTGGCATAAATCTGCATTTGGACGTTTTTTCTCACAAAAACATCCAAATTGGTATTTTCGAACCCAATTTTTAGACGTTTTTCTAGGAAGTCCATCAGAAGTGCGTTCAAATCACAAGGGGGCGTGTCAGGGGCATGTTAGGGATGGGATTTGGGCGTTCCTAACACTTGGACATTTTTTAGCCATAATGGAGCAGAACAAAACTGTTCAAGACTAACATTAAGACGTTTTGAGATAGATCTGTTTTTATAACGAATACGGCACAAAAAGGTGCCCTAAATGACAAGATGACCTCTGGAGGGAATCAGGGGTGACTTCCCCTGACTCCCCCAGTGGTCTCTAACTCCCTCCCACACCCTAAAAATGTGATTATAAACATTACTTGCCAGCCTCTACAACAACCTCAGATGTTATACTCAGGTCCATTAGAACAATATGCATGTCCCTGGAATAATCTAGTGGTGGGTGCAGTGCAGACAGGTGGACCCAGACCCATACCTCCCACAATCTGTTACACTAGCCCTCTAAAACTCACCAGAAACCCACTGTACCCACATATAGGTGCCCCCTTCATCCATAAGGGCTATGGTAGTAGCATATAATTGGGGGTAGTGGGTTTTGAGGAGGGGTTTGTGGGGTTCAGCAGACAAGATAAGGGAACAATGGTGAGATGTGTACCTGGGAGCATTTTATGAAGTCCACTGCAGTGCCCCCTAGGGATGTCAGGGGAACCAGTCTACTAAAAATGTTGCCTCCTCCTAAATCCTAATGGCTTGGTTTTGTGCATTTTGCACTTGGACAGCTTTTTTTTCGAAAATGGACCAAAACACAAAACATCCAAATCACAAAACCTCATTCAAAACAGTATTTTCGGGGAAAAAAAAAAGATAGACGTTTTTCTTTTTTGAAAATGACCTTCTTTCCTATTCAGATTTTGGACATTTTTTTGCAAAACATCCAAAGTCAGACTTAGACATCATATTGAAAATGCCCCTCTTAGAAAATTAAGAAGACCCACGGCTCCAATCCTGGGCCTCAGGGAGCATAACAAAGGGAAAGGATAATTTATGCAGCTGACTTAAAAATGACCCAATAATTGCTCAGAATGGAGGGTTAGTTGGAGGGAAGATGAGACCAGGGCCACCGAGAGGGGGGGCAGGGGAGACAAAATTCCCCAGGCCCGGGCCTCCAAGGGGGGCCCGGCGCCACAGTCCCCTCCACCCGCCCCCCCCCCTCCATCCACCACCAGGCCAGGCCCCCCTGAATTCAAATCATAGCGCCTCACCTCGACCTCACTCCGTGTGAAAGAAGCGCAGCAGCGGCAATCTGCAGATCGCCTTCCTCTGGGCCTTCCCTCTCTTCTCTGTGTCCCACCCTCATCTGATGTAACTTGAGCGAGGGCGGGACACAGGGAGGGAAGGCCCGAAGGGGGGCTCAGCCCGGTGGTGGACGGAGGGGGGCGGGTGGAGGGGGGGCAGCAACAATGACCTCAGGGGGCATGGCAGCAGTGGGGGCGGGGCCCCAGGGGTGTCCTTGCCCAGGGCCCAGCCCAGTCTCTCGACGGCCCTGGATGAGACAAATGGACTAGAGGGATGGAAAGGTGGGAGGCAAAGAGAGAATGGAGATGAGAAGGGTTGTAGGAAGAAATGAGAGTAGTGAGGTAAGAGAGGGGGGTGCCCAAGGGAAGAGCCTTAAATGCCAGAGCAAGGAGTTTAAATTGAATTGAAATCTGACCTCAGTGAATGTGCTGTCCCATGTCATCGCCTTTTCATAGATAGTAAATTCCTGCTCTGCTGGAGCATAAGGGTTATAACTTCCAACAATTTCATTAATTCGTGTCCCATCAGGTAGGATCACTGGGCTTATAATATCATAACTTATGGCGAGATCACCATTCTCATCAAAAAAGATTTCTTCACTGAGAGCATTCTTAAAGTGAAGGTTCTTCAGATAATGATGAAGCTAATGAAAAAGAGAAAACATTTTGTTAGTGAAGCTCAGTGCAGGGATACACTCCTAACATCAAGCCTTACAAACTGCTCCTGATTTAGCAGACATGTTTTCATTTTGAAGCAACATTAGGGTGGAGCTTATTTTTGAAAGGGGTCTCTTGTCACATACCATTGGCAGTGTTTACGATATACTCATAGGGCTAGATTGTATTTATGCCACCTAAAAAATCAGCACTGAAAAAAATATATCTAATAGAAATCTATAACTTTGTCTAAAGTTCAGCACGTTTTTAGACAATGCCTAATGCCTGTCCCTGTGACTAAATGTAGGCATGACCATTTACGCCAAGTAAATTCCCACACCTACAGGCACAGAGCAAGAATCCTATATAATAATTCTCACCGCCAACGTTCGGGTCCGCTAGGCAGGCACGCACTGACGTCAGTGACGTCAGTGACAGCTGATTTTCCCTACTCCTCTCCCTGCCTCGGAATCAGCTGTCGCCCCTGCGTTACGGCCCCCTGGACCCCCCTTCCGCGAACCTGGCGACCCCCCCCCCTTCGTACCAAAAACTGCCCCCCCCCACTGCCGTTGTCGACTACCTGTGCTGACGGGGGACCCAAACCCCCGACAGCCGAAGTGCGGTTTTGCCCTTCACGTTGGTTCCTCAATGCTCTTCTCAATCTCTTCAAGTTTCTGTGCGTGCGTCTGACGTCTGACGCATGCACAGAAACTTGAAGAGATTGAGAAGAGCATTGAGGAACCAACGCAAAGAGCAGAACCGCACTTCGGCTGTCAGGGGTTTGGGTCCCCCATCAGCACAGGTAGTCGACAATGGCGGCGGGGGGGGGGGCGGTTTTCGCCGGGAAGAGGGGGCGACAGGGTCGTGGAAGGGGGGTCCATGGGCCGCAACGCGGGGGCTGGGTTGAAAACGGAGGGAGGGCAGACTGTGAAACACCGAGGAAGGGTGGGGGATTGCCTGCCTAGCGCCCGTTTCCTTGGTTTCAGAAATGTGCCTTTTTCCTAGTATCCATAACACTGCATATAGGCGTCTTTTACTAAGGTGCGCTCATGTTTTTAGCACATGCTAAACTTGTGGGCGTGCTAAACATTAGAGATGCCCATAGGAATGCATTGGCATCTCTAACGTTTAGTGCGCCCACAATTTTAGCACACGCCAAAAACGTGAGCATGACTTAGTAAAAGACCCTCAAAATTTTAGGAAAACCCATGACTACCCATGACACAACCCTGCTCATCCCCCTTTTCAGATCCGCATGGAAGAATTTATGAGTATCCCAAAACTCAGCAAGGCAAACGATCCGCAAACTCTAAAGTGGAAAACAACAAATCAGATCAGTGGTAGATGTACACAATCTTTATTAATAGAATCGCATTAAGAACATAAATGCCCTACACAGGTGTAAGTGGTAAAGTCGAACAGGATACACCAGGGACAACTTCTACCATACAATGCTGGCTGTATCACGGATCGTCCCTCAATTATACAAATTTGATCTGTGCTGTTGTTTTTCTGACATCGGTACAGTTGATAAACATTGTTGGAACAAACATCTTTTTAGAAGAATTTCATAGTAAGGATCATTGAGTAGCTCCTGACGCAGCCCTGCTGGGCGAAACACAGCCTGTGTCGGGCAGTTATGGTTTTGATGTGATTCTATTAATAAAGATTGTGTACATCTACCACTGATCTGCTTTGTTGTTTTCCACATTCTAGAATTTAGGAGTATTACTTTATAAAATACGCTTAGCAAGTGTGCACATAAATTCTAATTATTGGCAATTAGTGTCATTAATTTCTTGATAGGGTCCATTTATTGGTGCTGAATGATTGTTAATTAAGTTTTGTGTACAACACGACTGCCAAAATTGCATGTAAATCTCGCCTGGATAAAGACAGGCTAAACTGTAGGAAGCACATGACAAAGTACCGCCAAGGCTTAACAGTAACCAAAAAACAATATTTCTCTGAATGCATTGCACAGGCTGCCAATTCAACCAAGCAGTTCTTCAGTATAGCAAAGAGCCTACTGCATCCCCCACAACAGAACCAGCCTGCCCAGTCTAAACTGAACTGCAATGATTTTGCTGCATACTTTGCCAACAAAATTAAAAGTCTCCACCAGGATTTACAGGCAGTCCCACCCAGTCTCCAATCAGTTAACCAGGAATGCACAAACTCACTCTCTCCTGACAGATACAGATGGGACACTTTTGACCCAATGCCAGAGGAGAGCCTTAACAAAATCCTAAGAGACCTTCGACCAACTACCTGCTCTCTCGACCCCTGCCCATCAAAGCTAGTGCAGCAAGCAAGTATGAGCCTCATAGAAAGTCCCACAAAATTTGTGAATGCCTCTCTTTCAAATGGGCAACTACCAACAGCATTAAAAAGGGCAGCGGTTCACCCTTTGCTAAAGAAAAACCTCCTTGACCAGGACAAACTTGAAAGTATCCAACATCCCATTTCTAGGGAAACTTATAGAACAAACAGTCTATGTTCAACTTAATGAGTGGCTAGAAGAGAGAAACTAGCTAGATCCATTTCAATCTGGATTCACACCCAGTTATGGAACAGAAACGGTCCTCGTATCCCTACTAGATGATTTTCACAGAATCCAAGACAAAGGATTCAATTCGGTGTTAGTACTGCCACATTTCTCATCAGCTTTTGACACTGTGGATCATGCTAACACAACTGACTAAAACAGGTATCAATGGAACAATACTTGGTTCAGATCCTTTCTATCAGACTGGCAATCCATAATGTTTGGCAGCAACTCATCGCCACCATGGGCACTGACCTTTGGGTTTCCACAAGGATCGATACTGTTACATATTCTGTTCAATATCTACCTCAAGCCACTTGCTGAGCTGATTCGGTCAATGGACACTCAGTTCTTCATCTACGCGGATGATGTGCAGCTACTCATACCCATTGAACCTGACTTACCTTGAATAAACTGATTCTCCAAGAACAAGTAGGCTGCTTGTTCTCACATGTGGGTCGACATCCACGTCAGCCCGGGAATCGGACGGCATTTTGCAAGCAAAATATAACAAAAGTTTTGCCAGAGTCTTCTGCCACGTATGCACAGACTGATTTCCCGCCCGTCGCGCGAGCATACCTCTCAGGTTTTTTCCTCCGCAATGAGGTGCAGTAGAGTTTTTTCTGCGCTCCTCTCAGGCCCGGGAAGAGTCTTCGTATATTTCATGGCTTTTTTGCCTTATTTTTCATTTAACAATTTACCGTTTAAATTTTTAAAAAGGCACCCGTAGTTTCCTTTATTTTTTTTTGTCCCCTTTTAAAGTTTCCTTTGTTTTTCGACGCGGCCAGCTTAGGCCGCACGGTCGGGTTGTTCCCTGCTTTTGTGCCCTTTTTTCTTCTAACAGGTACAATCGCGTCTTTTGATTTCGCCGAAGCCGTTTTTCCTTCCATGTCATCGAAGACACCCAGCGGCTTCAAACGTTGTTCTTGGTGCAACTGGACCATCTCAGGTACCTATACCCACGCCTGGTGTATCCAGTGCCTTGGGCCCGACCATAGCCCAGCCGCTTGTAGTCTGTGTCTTTTATGAAGAAAAGGACCCAAGCGTCTTGAGAAGCCCAGTGAGAAAAGCTTTTTGGAGCTTGGTCCGGTCCTTCGATGTCGACGTCGACTTCGGTACCGAGGTCGGCGGCATCGCCATCAACTTCGAGGGAAGCATCGACGTCGGGAGCAGAGGTACTGGCTGAAAGACCTATTCACGCTGGGAGCAGTGACGCATCGAGTGGGTCTCCACCTGCCTCGAGGCCTCCTATTATGCAGACCCCCCCGAGACCGATCTTCGTTGGACCCGGCCCCGAGGAGGCATGAGGATTCCATTTCTTCCTCATCGGTACTGAGGAGTCTAGATGACAGGCGTCGAGCGAAGGTGAAGAAGCACTATCATCATTCTCCTTCGACACACGGTGCTGGGAGCTCCGGGGCGTCGAGGGAATCGGCACCCGAGAAGCGTCGGCGCTGAGAGGATCACTCCCCCTCTATTCAGGAGGTGCCGATGTGTCTGTCTTCTGGCAGCCTGGTACCTCTTCCCGAACCTCGACAGATTCTGCCACCGGCTCCTGTACCGACCCCGCAGCCTTATCTGATGGCAGCTCTCGACGAGCGCATCAGGGCCCTGCTTCCAGAGCGTCTGGAAAGATTGCTGCGCCAGTCTGCTTCAGTGTCAGGGGTACTTGCGCCTTCCGTACCGTCTGCTGCAGTGGCATCTGGCCCTTCACCTGTGGTGAGGTCCCCGACCTCGGTGCCGCCTGTGGCATCTGTGTCGGCTGCCACCCAGGTCAACTCCCCTTTGACGTCGGTGGAGGAAGCTTCATTGCAGTCCAGGTAAGCGTCGACTTCTCGGCACCGACATCGAGGACGTCATTCCTCGGCGTCGAGGCAGGCTCAGTTTCGGACTGCTCTGAGGGATGTTTTGTCTGATACTGAAGATGAGTGTTCGTGGGAGTAAGAGGAGGATCCCAAATACTTTTCTTCTGATGAGTCCTATGGGATTTCTTCTGGACCTTCCCCTCCACTAGAAAGGAGCCTTTCTCCGGAGAGTCTATCCTTCACCTCTTTTGTCCGGGAAATGGCTGCTGCTATTACCTTCCCTGTGGAGGTTGAGGATGAGCCCAGGGCTGAGATGCTCAAGGTCCTGGATTATCCTTCTCCACCTAGAGAGGCTGCAACGGCTCCTTTGCATAATGTACGGAAGGAAGTCCTTATTCAAAACTGGTCGTTACCTTTGTCTAATCCCGTGGTCCCGAAAAAGACTGAATCCCAATATCGGATCCACGGGGAGCCTGGATTGATGAGGTCTCAGCTACCTCACAATTCCATGGTGGTGGACTCTGCTCTCAAAAGAGCCAAGAGTACTAGGGACTATGCTTCGGTGCCCCCAGGCAGAGAATCTAGAACCTTGGACTCTTTTGGGAGGAAGGCATATCAGGCCGCTATGCTCGCTGCCAAAATCCAGACATACCAGCTCTTCACGAGCACTCACTTGCAGAACTCAGTGAGGCAACTATCTAGCTTGGTTGATGCACTCCCTCCGGAGCAGGCCGAGCCTTTTCGTCAGGTGATCAGGCAGCAGAAGGCGTGTCGAAAATTCCTCGCCAGGAGTACGTTTGACACTTTTGATGTAGCATCCAGGATCGCTGCCCAGGGTATAGTGATGCGCAGACTCTCATGGCTGCATGTCTGACCTGGATCATTCGGTCCAGCAGCGGATGGCTGATGTTCCTTCCCGGGAGAATAACCTTTTTGGTGAGAAAGTAGAGGATCTGGTTGACCAGCTCAAGAAGCACAATGATGCTATGGATTCTTTCTCCCGCCAAGCGTCTTCTGCTACTATCTCCTCATGTAGGAGGTTTTTTGGAGGGTAGAGGAGTGCTCCCTATTCCTATGCTAGTCGTAGGTACACTCCTGCTTCTCAGCAGCCTGCCCAGGCTCAGTCCCAGTGCACTCGTTCTCATCAACAGCATGCGCCTAAGGCCACTGCGGCTCCCCAGTAAAAGCAAGGGACGGGCTTTTGACTGGCTCCAGTGAAGCATAGCCTCAGTAAACGTGTCCATTCCGGACGACTTGCCGGTTGGGGGGAGGTTAATGTTTTTTCACCAAAGGTGGCATCTTATAACCTCCGACCAGTGGGTTCTTCAAATTGTCCGGTTAGGATATACCCTCAATCTGGAATCCAAGCCTCCAAATTGCCCACCGGGAGCTTAGTCCTACAGCTCCCAGCACAAGCAGGTTCTTGCAGACGAACTCTCCACCCTTCTACAGGCCCAAGCGGTCAAACCCGTTCCACCAGGGGAAGAAGGGCTGGGATTCTATTCCAGGTACTTCCTTGTGCAAAAGAAAACAGGGGGGATGCGTCCCATCCTAGACCTAAGGGACCTGGACAAATTTCTTGTCAGAGAAAAGTTCAGGATGGTTTCCCTAGGCACCCTTTGTCCCATGATTCAGAAAAACGATTGGCTGGGTCATCTTTTCACATTGAATGCATCAGCAATGGTATATAGTGCTGAGGAGAAAAGGGAAAACAACGGTAAAAGCATTAGATGGATGTTTACTTCATCACAATTGCAATATAATACATCAGGTACAAAAGGGCACAGGCTAGGGGAATTATATAGGCACCAGGCTGTAGCCACCTGCAGGTTATTTAGAATAGGAACTGTAACCAGAACTCCTCCCTCACCATGACTTAAGGGCTCAAGGCTGTGGTAGGCACACACCTCTGGCCACCTTGAAAATGGTTTGCAGGATAGAATTTAGAAAGGTTGTTGTTCCATAACTATGGAGGATTGTAGGACTTTGTTGAATAATGTGGAAAAGACATTCAGTGCATATATGCTTCCCCCCTCCCCACCCCCAGCAACCTTGAGAATGGGTGGGCACATCATAAAAGGGGACTGGGGTTCACCACATAAAGAAGGATGGAACCTAGCGGGGAGACACATGAGGTGGAAAGCGGGAGAAAAACTACCGGCTGTGGATACCCGTGAACCTGGTGAAAATAGAGGTAAGATTTGAATGCCTAGACCATGAGGGATGCACACATCCATTTTCAGGGCCTCTTCCCCTCCCCCACCTCACCCTACAGGCAGCCACAACTGAGTGTGTCCAATAGAGAACAAGACATCTGTACAATGAATTGGGTAGAAACAATCATGGCTCTCAGAGTCCAGTGTATTACAGTCCACTGCTGTCTCTTGCAATCCTCTTGACCAGCTGTCCTGCAAGATGAAAGAAGTTTTCAGCAATGTGTGTGTAGGTTACCACTGTTTCATAGCTTTGGGAGCCTTCCCCAATCCCTCCTCTTTTCCCATCACCAAACTCTGCATATCTCCTTCCCACACCTCTGTGCTGTAGCCACTGTGTCCTCTGCACTCCTTCCACAGTTCTGTCTACCCACCTGCCTGTGTGGCTCTCTTCCACATCTCTGTAGTACACTGCGCTCCTTGTCTCCAGCTCTGTACCATGTACAATCACATCTGTGGCTGTTTGTGAGTGCACTTGTAAGCTCTTTGAGCAGGGACTGTCTTTCTTCTATGTTTGTGCAGCGCTGCATACGCCTTGTAGCACTATAGAAATGATAAATAGTAGTAGTAGTAGCACTATGGGGGTTATGAGCCAATTCCACTGTAGGTAGCCTCTGTCACCTTTGGGGAGAAGCAGGATGAGAAAGATGAGTGTGTATTGTTGGGAGTGGGTACCTTGTGGAGGTGGGGGATGGAGTAGTGGGTTGTAGAGTGAGCTGGAGGGAGACAGTGCTGAGAGTTGCCCGGTGGAGAAGGTATAGTTTGGGCAGATCCATGCTGCACTTAGCTAGGAGCCATCTGCCGGTGATCTCCCTTCACTCAAACCTGCGGATGATTCCTGAGTGCTGCAATATATAGGCGTCATGGGTGGAACCTGGGTATCGGGCACACACGTCTAGAATCTCCCCCTGGGCGTCACACACAACTTGCATATTGAGTGAGTGAAATGCTTTCCTGTTCCTTTAAGTGGCCTCTCATGCCCGGGGGAATCTGAGTGTGACATGTGTGCAATGGTGCCTATGACTGAGGGGAAGCTAGCTACGGCGTAGAAGTCAGCCATGTTGTTCTGCAGGGCCTGGGGGGTGGTGGGGAAGGTGATGTACTCAGAGGTATGGGTAAGGAAGGCATCAAGGAACTGGGTGAGGCAGTTAGAAATGGAAGCCTGGGTGAGACCCGTGTTCATAGATAGGACAAACTGGAAACTCCCAGAGCCAGAAAAGATAGAAAAGCAGTGATCTTTAGGTACACAGGGATGGGGTTGTTCCTATGGGTCCTGGGCTGCAGGAGGGGTTTGAGCTGGTCACAAAGGTGCTGAATAGCAGCCCTATCAAAGCGATACCTAGTGAGACACTGCAGGTCAGTGAGGTCTAGGAAACTGCTACGGGGCCTGAAAACTCTGGGGCGTGAGTACCTCCTGCGGTGCCTCCCCTCTTCCTCCAACATATAAGCCACCTGTGCATTTAGTGCCTCCATTTCCCCACACTAAAGGTGCAATGCAGTGATACCAGTGCTCACCTCTCCCTACCAACTTGGTGAAACACAGCAGCAACAAACAGAAGCTGACATTCACTCTCTCACCACCGACAAACAATGCGGTCACACACAGCAGAGCCACACTGCAAGCACTCTCTGACCCACTACAAACTCTCCTGCCACACCCTCTAGGCACTCACTCTCCAAGCAGTCTTCACAAACACACTGCAGCAGTACACAGGACAAAGGGACAAACAGAGACTACAAACAGGTAAGGGAATGAAATATGAACTTGGGGACAGTGGATAGAGAAGGATAGGGGGAAGGGATGGGGGAGATAGAGGAAGGAGTAGTGGTGTCTGGGTTTGGGGGCTAGAAGGGGTAGGGAAAGCTGAAAAGGTAAAACACAAATGAGGCAGGTGAAGGTGAAAACGTTCCGATTACGGCACACAGACAAAGGTAACAGGTACTGAACAAACTCTCAGCTTTCTCTGCACACAACGATTCAGCTTTCTCTCCCAACAATGCTCTCGCCACTCTCCAACTCCACAAAATCACTAATGGGTCTAAAGACGACTTCCCCCTTACCTTGGCCGCTTTTATTTCAGGTCTAAGTAAGGACGCCCATGTTCCCACCCATGCGAAACCATTTCGCTAGCCATTATACGTAGGAGGCGCCCATCTCGTAACACCACCCATAACATGCCCCCTGTGGGGACTACATAGATGGGCATCCTCGTGCTGAGGACGTCCTTATGGCCCTGTTTCAATTATTGGATTTGGGCGACTTTCTTTCATAGGTACACCAATGTGCCTTTTGTGTCGCTTTTTGGATGCCCTTCTCTTTTAAAAATGAGCCTGATAGTCCTTCAACTTAACATCACTGAGCAGGCAAAACATAAGACAAACTGGTGATTTAATGCCATCTTATTAGATTGTTTAAATTTCTAAGATTATATCTCTATTTCATTCTATTCAAGGTATTTATATCCCACTAATATCAATACAGAATCTATGCGGGTTACATAATTTCAAAAACAAACATATAGAAACAAGAAAACCCTACAAAATAATTAATTCAAATACTTATTAAAAAGATGTCTTCAAACCTTTACGGAATTGTATATAGCTAGAAATCACCCAAATTTAATTTGTACAGGTATAGAATTCTACAATTTACTAGCTTGAAAAATAAAAGAACCATGCTTTTCTCTTTGCAATTAGCTTCATGACCATAATGTTTGACATGAAGCATCTATGTGAATATACAGACTTCACTGCTCCTGCTTCCCTTTCACACTGTGCAAACATATAGCATCTCTTCTTTCTGACAATAACATTCTTCTAACATAGGATATTACCTTCCATGGCAAAAAATCAGAAAAGCTCTCACTTTCTCCACTCCATATGGTAGTATTTCCAGATCTAGAAGTGATCATGTTATGCAGTGCATGTGCCAAGCTGTACACAGCATTGTATACATTATAGCTGTCCCCAGAGTTTATAATGTCACAGTGTAAGAGGTAAAAAGATGTTTCATCACTACTGCAGGATCTTTGGATGCTCTTGGGGCACTGGTTGTTACACAGGTCCTTCCACCACATCTCTATGAATGAATCATTTGGAAAAATGGCAGGGTTCACCTCACGGAGAAATTTGTGAAAATTTGGAATAATTTTCTTTCCCACTGAGAAACCTAAGGTGTTTCTTCTATCAACATAGTATGAGGGAAAGAAATATTTCCTTTCAGTTGTTATGATCCAGGCCTTTCCAGGTGTTTCCCAAATGAGACTTACAACCTCTGTGTAGTCTTTATTATAATACAAAATAATCACTTTAGTTGAAGATTTTTGGATGATCTCAGAAATTTTTTCCATATTTTGAAACCCAAGAGATTTGGAATGACTGAAGGTTTCTATGAATTCAATGCAACCTCCACTCTGCTCAATCCCTTTTCTCAGGATCTGCACAGCCCTCATGCTGTTCTCATCACTAGATGCAATGATACCGACCCAGGTCCAGCCATAATACTTCAAAAGTTTGACTATCCCTGCACAGAGGTGCAGATCACTGGGTACGGTTCGGTAGAAATAAGGAAACTCAACCTTGTCGTTCATGACAAGATTCCCTGAGGTGTAACTGATCTGCTGAAAATAAAATATTGTATTTATCAGCATCTTTTTCATGAAAAGATCACATTTTATTCATATATCAAATACTTAGAGCCTAATTATACTGTAAAGAGAGGAGGAGAAAACAGGTAAGACGATAAAGCAAGTAATATAGTAACATATTAATGATGGCAGAAAAAGACCTGAATGGTCCATCCAGTCTGCCCAGAAATCACATTCATTATCAACTGCTGATTACAGAAAAAAAATGAATATGATATACTTGATCATTGTCTCTCTTGGCAGTTCTGTGACACAGACCATAGAAGTCAGCCCAACTCTGTCCTTAGGTTCCAACTTAGGTTGCCGTCAAAGCACACTCCTGCCTGTCCAAATCTGTCTTGTGATTTGCAGGACACCAACAGTAAAGTCTGCTTGGCCCTGTCTTCATGTTCCAAATTACTGGAATTTCTATCAAAGCCCTCTCCAGCCCATCTTAAACCGATCTACCATACACAGGATCCAGACCATACAAGCTTGCCCCTTAGCTCTTCACAGCCAGAGTTGCTATCTACGTTA
Source organism: Microcaecilia unicolor (assembly GCF_901765095.1). NCBI lineage: Eukaryota > Metazoa > Chordata > Amphibia > Gymnophiona > Siphonopidae > Microcaecilia > Microcaecilia unicolor. The sequence goes on from NC_044033.1 coordinate 236,182,855, forward strand.
TGATTTTTATACCATCAGTTTTCTAACTGAAAATGCTCTGTGTTCATCCCATGCCTTTTTGAATTCTGTCACCATTTTTTTCTTCACCACCTCCCTCGGGATAACATTCCGGTCATCAACCACCCTCTCTGTAAAAAATTATTTTCTGACATTACCCCTAAGTCCACCATCCCGCAACCTCAATTCATGTCCTCTAGTTTTACCATTTCCCTTCTCTGGGACACTGCTGAGCAAAAGGGAACTTTCCCCCATGTGACCTCTATTGCTGCTACTGATGAAATTCTGAAATAAAAGCCCCACCCTGAGACCTTCCTCCAGAAACTCAAACTCCACATATCCTTTGTTTATTAATTTCTTCACAAGGCAGATATTGTCGCCAGTTTTCCCCTTTCTGTGATCTCTTGTAGTTTATAAAAGCTAATGGGGTCTTTTACTTAGGCGCAACGGCATTTTTAACATGCGTTAAAAATAGGCGCGTGTTAAATACTAGAGACACCAATGTATTCCTAAGGGCGTCTTTAGCATTTTAGCACGTGCCTAGTTGTAACACCTGCTAAAAACGTCAGCACGCCTAAAAAGACCCCCCCTAACTTCTTTTTCTTACCTTGCCAGCTAGTACTTTTGAGAACTGTTGCTTTTATTTACTTTCCTTACAAAAAGGTTTGTTGCCCTTACTATAGCTCTTACAATAGATCCTTTCAGTTTTAACCACTGCTTTCCAACTTCTTCAGATATTCCCATCCAGACAACAATTCATTGAGGTAATCCCCCATCTAAACAAAGCTATTTTATTGAAGTCTAGAATCTTCACTTTTGATGAACCTTCTCTACACCTGTCTTAATATTATACCATACCAATAGCAATACATTGCTATTTTCTCCTTCAGCTTCTGTACATCAAGATTGTCATACAATTTAAGGATGGAAGGTTGTTTTACATATGACTGAACAGGGACAGCTGCAGAGGAAAGGCTCTGGGTTGGCCAAGGCTGTTCATTATGACTTCTGTTACCGGCAAAGGGCTGAAGATTGACCACCAGTGGAGGGGGATAGTGAAGGAGGGGAGCAGGAGTCATGGGAGAGAGGGAAGGAGCTGACGTCACAAGAGTTGAGGCTCTTGATCCATGGCAGGAAGGATGGGGAAGGATAAAAAAGCTGCTTTGGGTGCTGGCCCGACACACTGGTTCAGAACTGCTGAGTTACAGCAATTCACCTTGTTTCCAGGAACTAGAATCATGCAACCTGATACTTTGGTTTGTTTTATTCAGGAAAATACATTAGGTATAATGAAACTGCTGCTTAAATAAACCCCTACTATTATGGATATTATTCTTCAAATTATTACTTGCAACAAAATTCCCTCTCAGACTTCTTATTATACTAAGAATTAATAATTTTATACTTATGAGTTCAAATTATACATCATACATATTAATCACATTGGCCTTAAAGTTTGAACCATGTAGTTCATTTTACAAACTTTTGACTCTGAATCATCATCTAAATTCTACAATTTGTCACAGTTAAAAGGGTGAGAGGATAATAATTTGGTTTAATTTTGCTAAAGGTTGATGTTCTTTAAGGAAGGTTTATAGAAGAGTGAATGAAGTGAAATCAAAGATATCCCCTGACCTGTGGATAGTGGTATATCCTGGACAGGCTAGAAAACTGGCTCGAATGCTCAGCTGGAAGACCTTCAATAACAGCAGCCAGTGGTCCAGATGTTTTGCAGATGTAATTTGGGATCCCAGTGTCCATTCCTGAAAATATGCTCGTGGCAGCTGTATACATTAGTAATAAGTTGTTATAAGGGTTATAAATATGGAACCCCAATGTAAGGTTGGGTAAGAGCTCCGAGCTGTTGTTAATCTCCTCCACCGCAGACACAAAGGCCAGAAAGTTGTAATAGTTCGATGGTATAGGGCTTTAAGGACAATAAATGTCATTTAATATAAAATTAGCATCAAACAGATACAGAAATACAGACATTAGTAGAATACAAGAGTAAAATAGGTTTAGAATAAGGGTTTGAAGCATTGTTTGTGATAAGCTTTACATATTGGTCTGATAACAAAGACCAAAGCGTGTATGCTCCAGGTTCATCACAACTTAATTGTATTTCTTTCCTCTTTTTCCCTTCTCCCATATTTTTTTCTATTCTTCAGCCATGAATCAGGCCACAGCAAGTAACATAGTAACATAGAGGGGAATAATCGAACGGGGGCACCCATCTCTAAGGGCGCCCATCTCTAAGGACGGCCCCTTAAAGGGATGGGGCAACCCGTATTATCAAAACAAGATGGACGTCCATCTTTTGTTTCGATAATACAGTCTGGGACGCCCAAATCATGAAATTTAGGTCGACCTTAGAGATGGTCGTCCCTGGTTTTTGGCAATAATGGAAACCGAGGACGCCCATCTCAGAAATGACCAAATCCAAGCCATTTGGTCATGGGAGGAGCCAGCATTCGTAGTGCACTGGTCCCACTAACTGAATGGCCCTTCCCTTACTGAGCCGGAAAGGAATGGGCATGCATGAAGGAAATTGCATGCAAATAAGCTGCTCGCTGTTAGCTCATTTGCAAGCAATTTCCTTCCTAAAGAGGGGAAGCAATGGCAGTTGAGGACATCCTCGTCCAAAATGTGGATGTTTCTGTGAAAAGGATGTCCATGCCTTTGCTATGCCTCCAATACCCTCTTAATTTATCTTTTTGGATTTTGGATCACAGGTAGCAGCAGTGGGATTTGAACCAGCCACCTTGGGATTGCAAGACCAGTGCTCTAACCACTAGACCACTCCTCAATGCAACTCCCTTGAAATTTGGCCATCCCTGTGAGTGGTGGGGCAGTTTGCAGGTCCCTGAAGGAGAGGTATGTGTGTGTCAGTGGAGGCATAACGAAGGCATGGACGTCCTTCTTTCAAACATTTTGGACGTCCTCAACTGCCGTCACAGGGAAGGACGTCCTCAACTGCCGTCGCAGGGACGGAAGCATAGCGAAGGACATATTCTAAAAAAAAAAAGACAAAAGTTTTTGAAGTTGTTTCTCGGGGTGGGAGGTGGGGAAGTCAGGGGATGTCATCCCCAATTCCCTCCGGTGGTCATCTGGTCAGTTCGGGCACCTTTTTGATGTTTGGTCGTGAAAAAAAATGGACCAAGTAAAGTCGGCCAAATGCTCGGCAGGGATGCCCTTCTTTTTTCCATTATCGGCCAAGGACGCCCCATATGTTAACCACGCCCCCGTCCCACCTTCGGTACACTGCCAACATGCCCCCTTGAACTTTGGTTGTCCCTGCGACAGAAAGCAGTTGACGCCCAAAATCGGCTTTTGATTATGCCGATTTGGGCGACCTTAGGAGAAGGACGCCCATCTCCTGATTTGTGTCAGAAGATGGGTGCCCTTCTCCTTCGAAAATAAGCAGGATAGTAATATAGTAGATGACGGCAGAGAAAGACCTGCACGGTCCATCCAGTCTGCCCAACAAGATAAACTCATATGTGTTACCTTTTGTGTATACCTGACCTTGATTAGTATCTGCCATTTTCACGGCACAGACTGTAGAAGTCTGCCCAGCACTAGCCCCGCCTCCCAACCACCAGCCCCGCCCCCCCAACCACTGGCTCTGCACATCTTACCTTCATTCACACACCCATAATCACTAGATTCTAGCACCTCTCTTTCTCTGCCTAAACATATGCATCTAAACCAACAATATGGAGGGGCATGTTCGATAGTTCATATAAATCAGACTTTGGATGTTTTGAGCTAAACATACCAACTCCGAATAAGAAAAAAACACATTTTAAAAAAAAGAAAAACATCTATCTTTTTTTTTCTAAAATACTGTTTTGAACAAGGTTTTGTGCTTTATGCATTTATCTTTTTAAGCAATTTTCAAAAACAAAATGAACAAGTTAAAATTTGACAAAATCATGCCATTGGGATGTAGGATGTAGGAGGGGCCAACATTTTGAGCAGACTGGTTCCTCAGATACGGCAGGAGAGCAATTGGGCACCTCAGGGGGCAATGCAGCGAACTTCATATAAATGCTCCCAGGTATACATCTCACCATTGCTCCCTTACCTTGTCTGCTGAGCCCTATAAAATCCACCACACCCATCTGTACACCACTATAATAGCCAATATGGGTGAAGGGGGCATGTATATATGGGTACAGTGGGTTTCTAGTGAGTTTTGGAGGGCTCACAGTTTCCACCACAAGTATAACAGGTAGTAAGAGGTATAGGCCTGGGCCACCTGTCTACAGTGTACTTCATCTACCACCACACCACTTCTGGGACCTGTATGCTGCTCTGATGGACCTTGCTATTTATTTATTTGTAGCATTTGTATCCCACTGTCAGGTTCTCAGGTTCAGAGCCCGCGGGGCCGGGCTCTGGAGCAAACGTGAGCCCTTGGGCTGCTGACAAGGAGCAACAGCAGCAGGCAAAACCCACCAACCAAAACTGGGCAAGCACACCGGCACCGGCAGGGACTGCAGGCACCGCCCAGTGAGCCGGAACACATGGACTGGAATTCCCCAGACTGGAGGACACAGGACTGGAACACTGGACTGCAACACTGGACTGGAATCCCCCGGACTGGAGGACACAGGACTGGAACACACACCGGACCAGAACACACTGGACTGGAGCGCACCAGACTGGAACACACTGGACTGGAGCACACTGGACTGGTCTGTACAGCTTCACCTGCACTTAGCCACTGCCCCCCAAGGGTTGAGCACTTGGGTTCGAGTGGCCGGCAGGACTTACCGGATACCGGATGAAACAGGGACCAGGACTGGAAACAGAAGTACTCCTAAATCCTAAACTGACCTAAGTGCTCCCAAGCCCTAAACCAGCAGAAGTGTTCCTAACAGTAAACTAACAAAAGGACTTCCTAAGCCCTATACTAACAGGAGTGCCACTAGGCACTAAGCTAACAAGAGTGCCCCTAGGCACTAAACTAACAGGAGTGCCCTTCACAGCACCAAAAGGGAAAGCAGGGGAGCCACAAGGAAAAAGCAGGGAAGCTAAATACATAAGCCAAAAGTGCTTCCAAAGCACCAGACCCAACCGTGCTTCTAAAGCACCAAACACAGCAGCAAAGACTGCAATGCTCCCAACAGCACAAACACCAGAAGTACTTCTAACAGCCAAATCTGCAGTGTTCCTAACAACACCAAACCCTGAAGTACTTCTATCAGCAACAGAGCTTCCAAAGCCCTACACACAGCAGTGCTTCCAAAGCACCAAGAGGGAAAAGCAGGGGAACCACAAGGGAAAAGCAGGAAAGCTAAACACACAGACACCTGGACCTTTAGCAAAAGCAAGCAGGGAAACTAGACACAAAGTCAGAAGTGCACACTGCACCACCCTACCTAAAGCAAATGTTGCAAAGCCCCTGAAGGAAAGAACACCACTTCTTTATCAAGGCCCTCCCAGATGATGTCACACTCCCTAGCCCCAGACAGCACACTGAAACCCAGAGAGGCCCAACCCACACCAATGCAGTACCGTGAAGCACTTGAAGCCAGTATACCCAAAGAGAGGTAGAGCTAACACAGTCCACACATACAGCTGTAGTAAAGTGAAACAATTAGTGTCATGCTGCTGGAAGCTGCCAGCATAGAGAGAGAGAGAGCTAGCTCAGAAAGGACAGACAAAAGAAACAGAAGCCAGCTAAGAAGCTGACCACCAGGAAAAGGTAAATTTGAGAGGGGTTCTGACCACGATCATAACACCCACATTTTCCCACCAATTTGCAGGCTCAATGTAGCATCTGAGGCTGTCATAGAAGCTGGTGAGTACTATTTTTATTCATATTTCTTGGTAGTGGGAAGCAGTGGCGTTCCTAGGGGGGGCTGACACCCAGGGCAGATCGCCAATGCGCCCCGCCCCCTGGGTGCAGCGCCCCCCCCCCCCAGAACAACACGATGCCCCCCCCCCCCACCGGCGAAAACCCCCCCAATCCCCCGGTGAAAGAAACCCCCCCCTGGGTGCACGCTGCTGGGGGGGGGGGGTGCCGCGCACCAGCCAGCTCTTTGTTTTCATGCTCCCTCTGCCTCGGAACAGGAAGTAACCTGTTCCGGGGCAAAGGGAGCATGGAAACGAAGAGCCGGCAGGCGCGCGGCACCCCCCCCCCAGCGGTGTGCACCCGGGGCAGACCGCCCCCACCGCCCCCCCCTTGGTACGCCACTGGTGGGAAGGGGTCAGTGATCTCTAGGGGAGTAAGGGGAGGGGTTCCTGAGCTCAGTGGTCACCTGGTCATTTAGGGCACATTTTTGTGTCTTGCTCATTGGAAAAAACAGGTCTACACCAAAACACTGAAGATTTCACCTTAGATGTTTTGGTTTTATTCCATTATGGCTATAAAACGTCCCAAGTATTACGCACACCCTAATTCCAATTTTGAAATACCTCTTAGACATCCCCTTGTGATTTGGACACACTGCAGATGAAATACATAGATAGATGTCTGCAAAACAGGTTTCGTAAAAAACGATTTGGATATTTAGAGAAAAAAAATCCATCCAAATGGTGCTTTGTGACGCTTTTTGGACATTTTTCTCTTTTGAAAATGAGCCCCATAACCTCTCCACCCAAGATTATTCAGGAACCAAAGGAGGTTGGTTGAGGGAGTGGTATTGGGGGAGATTGCATGCTTGGAAGTACAGGCCAAAATCCCCAATTCCCAGCAACAAAAGAGAGGCCAGACTCATGATGGAACAGCTAGAAATTTTAGCAGAAGTACACATAAGCCATAGGTGAAGATGTCCCAGAGTGCAAGGAGAAAGAAAAAAAGGAACTGGGAGATCATAAGAGGAAGAAGAGAAAAGACAGGGTAAGAACAAGGAGGAAGAGGAGGTGAGGTGGGAGAAGACCACTAAACTTCAATGAAGACATAAGACATAAGCATTGCCATGCTGGGACAGACCAAGGGTCCATCGAGCCCAGCACCCTGTCTCCGACAACGGCCAAAAGAACAAGCATTTCGTCCCACCCATCGCAGAAATAGTGGATTATTCCTACGTCCATTCAATAACATTCTATGTCCTTTCCCTCCAGGAAGCCGTCTAACCTTTTTTAAAACTCTGCTAAGCCAACCACCCCAATGAATTACACAGTCTAATCACGCGCTGAGTGAAGAAAAACTTCCTCTGATTCGTTTTAAATTTACTACACTGCAGCTTCATCGCATGCCCCCTTGTCCTAGTATTTTTAGAAAGCGTAAACAGACGCTCCACATCAACCCATTCCATTCCACTCATTATCTTATAGACCTCTATCATATCTCCCCTCAGCCGCCTTTTCTCCAAGCTGAAGAGCCCCAGCTGCTTTAGCCTTTCCTCAAAGGGAAGTTGTCCCATCCCCTGAATCATCTTTGTCGCCCTTCTCTGCACCTTTTTCAATTCCACTATATCTTTTTTGAGGTGCGGCGACCAGAATTGAACACAATTCTCAAGGTGCGGTCGCACCATGGAGCGATTCAATGGCATAATAATATCCTCATTTTTGTTTTCCATCCCTTTCCTAATAATACCCAACATTCTATTTGCTTTCCTAGCCACAGCAGCACATTGAGCAGATTTCAACATAACATCAATGATGACACCTAGATCCCTTTCTCGGTCTGTGACTCATAACGCAGAACCTTGCATGACGTAGTTATAGTTTGGATTCCTCTTTTCCACATGCATCACTTTGCACTTGCTCACATTAAACGGCATCTGCCATCTAGATGCCCAGTCTCCCAGTCTCGTAAGGTCCTCTTGTAATTTTTCACAATCCTCCCGCGATTTAATGACTTTGAATAACTTTGTGTCATCAGCAAATTTAATTACCTCACTAGTTACTCCTATCTCTAGGTCATTTATAAATATGTTAAAAAGCAGCGGTCCCAGCACAAACCCCTGGGGAACCCCACTAACTACCCTTCTCCGTTGAGAATACTGACCATTTAACCCTACTCTCTGTTTTCTATCTTTTAACCAGTTTTTAATCCACAATAGAACACTACCTCCTATCCCATGACTCTCCAATTTCCTCTGGAGTCTTTCATGAGGTACTTTGTCAAACGCCTTCTGAAAGTCCAGATGCACAATATCAACCGGCTCACCTTTATCCACGTTTGTTCACCCCTTCAAAGAAATGTAGTAGATTGGTGCGACTAGGAAAGCGAATAGAATGTTTGTTATTATTAGGAAAGGTATGGAAAACAGGTGTGAAGATGTTATAATGCCGTTGTATCGCTCCATGGTGCGACCGCACCTTGAGTATTGTGTTCAATTCTGGTCACCGCATCTCAAGAAAGATAAAGTAGAATTGGAAAAGGTGCAGTGAAGGGCGACTAAAATGATAGCGGGGATGGGACGGCTTTCCTATGAAGAAAGACTAAGGAGGCTAGGGCTTTCCAGCTTGGAGAAGAGACAGCTGAGGGGAGACATGATAGAGGTATATAAAATAATGAGTGGAGTGGAACAGGTGGATGTGAAGCGTCTGTTCACGCTTTCCGAAAATACTAAGACTAGGGGGCATGCGATGAAACTACAGTGTAGTAAATTTAAAACAAATCAGAGAAAATTTTTCTTCACCCAACGCATAATTAAACCCTGGAATTTGTTGCCGGAGAACATGGTGAAGGCGGTTAGCTTAGCAGAGTTTTAAAAGGGGTTAGACGGTTTCCTAAAGAACAAGTCCATAAACCACTACTAAATGGACTTGGGAAAAATCCACAATTCCAGGAATAACATGTATAGAATGTTTGTACGTTTGGGAAGCTTGCCAGGTGCCTTTGGCCTGGATTGGCCGCTGTCGTGGACAGGATGCTGGGCTCGATGGACCCTTGGGCTTTTCCCAGTGTGGCATTACTTATGTATTTATGACTTCCCTTCACTAAATCCATGTTGACTTTGTTCCCTTAGTCCATTAGTCCATGCTTTTGAATGTGCTCTTTAATTTTGTTCTTTATAATAGTTGACTATTTTAAAATTTGTAATCCAATTTATTTTTATGGGTAACTACAGTTGACATTTGTGGAAAATAGCAGACAGCTCACAGGAAAACCCTCAGGTTACTACATCAGTGCCTGAATACTCTGTTCACATGAATAACTTTCCTAAATCTTAATGGACAGATATTGTGTTTTTAATTTCATGGGCTATACAGGCAAACACTTCACTTGTTATGTGGTGTCAAGCGTCAGATGTAATCATTTGTACATTAAAGCACTGCACTGAGCTTCAGCACAAAATGTTCTAATGCATATGCAGAACTTTACTCTTGATACAGTAAACTAATGACAAGCAAATTACTGATGAATTAGAAAATGTGCAATGACAGAAAAATAGCACATACCACAGACTGCTGCAGCAGGCATGTTTATTTCCCTCCCTGTTAGGTGTCACCATTTTTACAGATCAGTAGACAAAATCAAAATGCTGTTGTGATCTGGATTGCTGTGGCTACTAGGTTGCTCAGGATCAGTTGGGAGGGTGGCTACCTCAGCTGAAGTAAAGTTTCTGCACTAAAGGAGAGCTAGGATGGAGGTAATTCATACAATTCGGAAGAAATGGACAGGGACTTAATTGAAGACATCCGCAAGATAGCTAGGAAAGGGGAAGTACTACTGATAGGTGACTTCAATATGCCGTATGTTGATTGGGGTGTCCCTGTTGTGGGGTCATCCAGAAGCAAAGAGATCTTAGATTCCCTACAGGAAGAATTGTTCCAGCAGTGGGTAACGGAACCAACACGGGATTGAGCTATTCTGGACCTGGTGCTTACGAATGGAGAGTAAGTTTCTGACGTCAAGGCGGCAGACCATTTAGCATCTAGTGATCATCGTATGGTATGGTTCAATATTAAAATAGAAGAGAAGGCTCATTCGAGATTGAAGGTCCTGGATTTCAAAGGAACTAACTTTGCCGAGATGGGGGAATTTCTCAAGGAACAGTTAGCAGGATGGGAACAGCTGAAGGATGTAGAACAGCAATGGACAAGACTTAAAGGAGCTATATTAAAGGCAACTAACCTTTATGTTAGAAAATTACATAAAAGTAAGAGGAAAAGAAGACCTCTCTGGTTCTCGAATGTAGTAGCTGAAAAGATAAGGATAAGGAGGATAGCCTTTGAACATTATAAGACAACTCAGAAAGATGAAGACAGGACAGAATTCCTAAATAAGCGAAGAGAAGCTGGAAAAGCTATCAGGAAAGCGAAGCAGCAAATGGAGGAAAAGATAGCTAATACAGTAAAATTTGGAGATAAGACCTTTTTCAGATATGTAAGTGACAAGAGGAAGTGCCATAATAGCATTGTGAGGCTCAAAGCTGAGGGAGAGAAATGTGGCGGGAGGCGGGGATAGTGCTGGGCAGACTTACATGGTCTGTGCCCTGAAAAGGACAGGTACAAATCACGGTAAGGTATACACAAAAAGTAGCACATATGAGTTTATCTTGTTGGGCAGACTGGATGGACCATGCAGGTCTTTTTCTGCCGTCATCTACTATGTTACTATGTTACTATGATAAGGATAAAGCTGAACTTCTTAACAATTATTTTAGCTTTGTGTTCATGAATGAAAGACCGGGGGTAGGGCTGCAGAAAACAAAGGCTAAAGGGGATGTATGTATGGTAGACCAAGACCCATTTACGGAGGACTGTGTTCGTGAGGAGCTTGCCAAACTAAAAGTATAGGGGATACTGCTGGGCAGACTTATATGGTCTGTGCCAGAGCCGATGGTAGGAGGCGGGACTGGTGGTTGGGAGGCGGGGATAATGCTGGGCTGACTTATACGGTCTGTGCCCTGAAGAGGACAGGTACAAGTCAAGGTAGGGTATACACAAAAAGTAGCACATATGAGTTTAACTTGTTGGGCAGACTGGATGGACCATGCAGGTCTTTTTCTGCCGTCATCTACTATGTTACTATGTAAGTAGACAGAGCGATGGGGCCTGATGGGATACACCCGAGGGTGCTTAAGGAACTCGCAGGAGTTCTGTCGGCTCCACTGACGGACCTCTTCAATGCTTCCTTAGAAACTGGAGTGGTCCCAGTGCTGCAGAAGGACGGATGTGGTTCCTTTGCACAAGAGTGGAAGTAAGGAGGAGGTTGGGAATTACAGACCTGTCAGTCTGAACTCGGTGATGAGTAAGCTAATGGAAACATTTCTAAAGAGGAGGATTGTGAGATTTCTTGAACTACATGGAATGCGGGACCCGAGGCAGCATGGCTTCACTAGTGGCAGGTCATGTCAGACAAATCTGACTGTCTTCTTCGACTGGGTGACCAAACAGTTGGATGTGGGAGGAGCGCTTGATGTGGTATACTTGGATTTCAGCAAAGCCTTTGACACGGTTCCACACAGGCGACTGATAAACAAATTGAGCGCCCTTGGTATGGGACCTAGAGTAACTGATTGGGTTAAAAATTGGTTGAATGGTAGGAGACAGAGGATAGTGGTAAATGGAGCTTGCTCTGAACAAAAGGATGTCATCAGTGGAGTACCGCAAGGATCGGTCCTAGGGCTGGCTCTTTTTAACGTCTTTGTGAATGATATTGCGGAAGGGCTGTCTGGTAAGGTTTGTCTCTTTGCGGATGATACTAAACTCTACAACAGGGTGGACACCCTGGAGGGTGTGAATGACATGAGAAAGGACTTAGCGAAGTTAGAAGAATGGACTGATATTTGGCAACTAAGGTTTAATCCCAAAAAATGCAGGGTCATGCACTTGAGTTGCAAAATTCTGAGGGATCGGTACAGTGTAGGGGGTGAAGTGCTTCAGTGTACGAAGGAAGAGCGGGATGGGGGTGATTGTGCCTGATGACCTTAAAGCTTCCAAACAGGTAGAAAAAGCGACGGTCAAAGCCAGAAGGATGCTTGGGTGCATAAAGAGAGGCATGACCAGCAGGAAAAAGGAGGTGATAGTGCCGTTGTATAAGTCTCTAGTGAGGCCTCATTTGGAGTACTGCGTACAGTTCTGGAGATCGCACCTACGGAAAGATATAAACAGGATGAAGTCAGTCCAGAGGGTGGCTATGAAATTAGTAAGCGGTCTTGAATGCAAAAATTATAGGGATAGGCTTATGAACCTCAATATGTATACGCTGGAAGAGAGGAGGGAGAGAGGTGACATGATAGAAATGTTTAAATATCTCAAAGGCATTTATGTACAGGAAGAGAGCCTTTTTCAAATGAAGGAGAGCTCTGGAATGAGGGGGCATATGACAAAGTTAAGAGGGAATAGGCTTAGGAGTAACCTAAGGAAGTATTATTTCACAGAAAGGGTGGTGGAGGCGTGGAATGGCCTCCCGGTGGAGGTGATGGAGTCTAGGACTGTTCCAGAATTTAAAAAGGCATGGGATAAGCATGTGGGATCGCTTAGGAACAGGAAGAATTAGGAGTTACAGAGGATGGGCAGACTGGATGGGTCATATGGCCTTTATCTGCCGTCATGTTTCTATGTTTCTAAAAGTAAGCAAAATGGTGTATTGTCTGAAGACTAAGTTACACACAGAGGGGCTGAAGGAGATAAAAAAACACTCGATATAAGAAGACATGCAAAAGGAAGAAATAATGCAAGTTTTCAAATACTTATATGCTACGAATAAGGTACAAACAAGTAGTATTTTCAAAAAAATGAAAGCTCAATTTTAAAAGGATGTCAAAGGAAATAAGAAGGGGAGAACCTCAAAAAAAAAAAAGGATGTGATTTTTTGTTTCTTTCTTGGAGAGTATGGTGGATATTTAAAGTAGTTCAATAGTAAACAGCAGCAAAATGATAACATGCTTTGGAAAAATACGGGGAGGTCACTTTTCACAATACGTTTACCCAGGATCTGAAGCTGTCTGAAAACTTTTCACTCTGTTCATTGGAAGAAATAGACACAGGGAAAAGTACATTTTTATCTGCCCTAAAGGTATTGAGGTATTGAGAGAGACGACACCACATCCAGTTGCTTATTTTTACATAGATTTTATGGGAAAAATATTTATCGATAAAGAGATTAAATTCTTAGCAGGTCCTTTTACCCCAGGGTACATTTCAATGGGGAAATACTCATAATTAATGTGAGAGAATTGATAAACTGTAATTGTGTTATATTTGCAGTTCATGCCAGTGACTAATGAAAAAAAAAATACAAGCCTGTCTCATGTAGGAACTAAGCCATGATTCTACTTACTAGGTATGTCCATCAAATGAAGGAACAGTTGTGAAGGATGGATGATGAAATGGAGAAAAGTTTTCTACAGTTACAAGTCCCCCGATCATGATATCCCCATCCCTATGTAAACCTGGTCGTAGCTGCATTGATAGGTAGTTTCCAAGACTGCACTGACACTCAGCCGTCTTCCACAGGATGTCACAGAGCATCAATACAATCAGAACCAGATGAGCTTCCATTTTTAGTGCTGTGAATCAGCTTCTACTGTGACAATGCTCACTCTTCCCACTCCAAATGTAACAGCTGGGCATGGTGTGGGATGCTGTATGGTTCCTGATTGTCCTATCTAACTAAATATTTGAATGATGGGCAGAAAACATTAAGTATTAAACTGCAGTGAAGTAGACCTGTCCATTTACACACAAGAAGGATGAAGAAAGACAGTAAAATTATAATGCTTATGGTGAAGTGACCATTCTATTTCTAGCTGAGCTCCAACACCTGTGAGGACATAATATGGTCTCTGTTGGGCCTGATGTTCAGAGGTTCATCCTTAAGGGATATCTGCTCCTGACAGCTGTATTTATCTTGAAATAGAAGTTGTTTCTTTTAAATATAACCTTATATATCCTTTGTCTTCATTAACTTAAAGATAAATATTAATTTAATTGGAATGCTTTTGTTGATCACTGTATAACACAATATTGTATTACAGGTGATGGTAATAGAAAAAGATGAAAAAGCACATCCACTCTGCACAGTTATTGTGTCCATACTGCCTTGGATACATCTGAGATTCCAGTTAGAGTGAAACTAATTACAAGGCATCTCTCCAGGACAGTCTATTCAGCTCCTTCCCTGGTAATCCAGCACCTTGAATAGCAGGGCACATCTGATCCCTATTACTACCATCCTGTACCCCATCTTTCCCACATTTAACCACAAGGCTTTGCAATAATTAGAATATATATGCTTGATACGGATTTGTTCTGCTGGCCTAAGGTAAACCATAAAGCCAGCGAGGTCAGTAGATTCAATCCTACTACCTATATACGTAGATAATGGCCTTGCCTCTATGGATTATGTTAAACACATTGTCTTATCCTCTGTTCCCCACATAATAATTACAAACCCACAACCCTAAACACTCGTGATCATTCTCTTCCTATTTCTGATAGCCTCAAAATTTTAGGTGTTACAATTGATCGCCATCTTACACTTGAAAGCCAAGTTAACTCCATTATAAAGAAGATGTTTCATTCTATGTGGAAACTTAAACATCTAAGACCTTACTTCCCGAGGGAAACATTCCGTAACTTGACACAAATAATGGTTCTGAGGCATGCAGATTACTGCAATGGAATATATGCGGGATGTAAAGAACAGCTCATGAAGAAACTCCAGACAGCCCAAAACACAGCTGCCAGGCTGATATTCGGCAAAACACAATTCGATAGTGCCAAACCTCTCCGAGTAAAACTGCATTGGCTCCCAATCAAGGAACACATTGCCTTCAAAATTTGCTCTTTGGTCCACAAGATTATCTATGGTGAAACTCCAGGATACATGGTTGACTTGATAGATCTTCTGACCAGAAATAGAAGTAGTACATCACATACTTATCCACTATCCGAGCTGCATAGGACTCAGATATAAATCAACTTATGCATACAATTTCTCCTATTTAGGCACACAAATGTGGAATGCACTACCAAAGACTGTGAAAACGATTTATGACCATCTTAACTTCAGGAGATCATTAAAGACTTACCTGTTTTGCAAGGCCTATCCCACTGACCCTACTTAAATGCATCAACTATGCAACACAACATAACCGTAGATCGTATTGGACATTATATATTCCTTATTATCGTTGACCCTTATTGTACCTTATACCCTAACCTTACCTGACCCCTATTTCAATCTATATTTGTTTACCCTACCGGACTTGGCTTCGCCTTTACGGTATTTTGTAAGCCACATTGAGCCTGCTAATGGGTGGGAAAATGTAGGACACAAATGTTACAAATAAATAAACATAAGTGCAAACTCTTAATTTAAACCAGTTAAATTGTTGATGCCATGCACTGTATGAGTAATGTATTGTCCAGTTAGGGAAGTCAGAGGTTTAATTCTACATCGTTTGCAAACTATTTCCCAGAATTCAGGAAATGTATTTGGAAGTTTCAAACATTTATGTTAATAAAAGTTTTTTTAAACACGTTAACACTTTTTTAAACAAGTGTTAGGAGAATGTGTGTGGAAAAAATATGTCTTACCTGATAATTTTCTTTCCATTAATCGCAACCAGGGCTGGTGTTACAACAGCTGAAGTCCAGGTCATAAATTAAGGAAGGGACCCCCTATCTAATCCCCTCTCCTCCCTGCCCACCATTATTACCATACATAAAATAAATTTAAATGACTTCTTAAAACACAAAACACAGACAGACTTTCACTAAATACAGAACAAAGGATCACACCTGGAATTAACTGCAGAGGTTTGCAAAGCGGCACCATGGGTCTAATAGAGGTGGCCTGGAACATCAGAAAGCACCACTTAAGCAGTGCCTGTGAACAGTGGAGCTGGAGAATATGCACAGAAGTGGAGCCTGCTCAGAGTGTCCTAGTGCAGGAGACCCTAGAAAGGCAAATGGAAGCTTGACCACTGTTTGGAATACTAGATACTGGACTAGATGGACCAATGGTCTGACCCAGTATGTCTACCCTTATGTTCTTATGTTATGTTCTCTGGTACAAATTCAGGAGAGCTGTGCTAGTCTCTGGGAGTTGTACTAGTAAATTAAATCCCCTGTTTATATAGTGATCAGATGGCTGCTGGGGTAGAGGGATACTGGTTTGTGCATAGAAGTGGGATTCATGATCACCTGCTCAAAGTAAAAAGTAATGCACATCCTTTCCATTTAACAGTTTCCCTGCAAAAGGCCAAAACAGCAGTTTTAGAATGCCAGCTGTCCTTCCTCAGCCACGAGCCACTGCAGCTCCTTGTGACCATTGGTAAGTCACATGGAAGGGCATTTTCGATATGATGTCTAAGTCCAATTTTGGACGATTTACAAAAAGCATCCAAAACCTGAATAGCAAAGAAGGTCATTTTTAAGAAAGAAAAACATCTGTCTTTTGTTTTCAAAAATAGAAGGTTTTTTGATTTGGACGTTTTATTTTTTTGGTCCATTTTCGAGTGCAAAATGCACAAAATCAAGCCATTGGGATGTAGGAAGAGCCAGCATTTTTAGTACACAGATCCCCCTGACACCCCAGGAAAGCATTAAGGCACCCTAGGGGGCACTGCAGTGGACTTCATAGAATGCTCCCAGGTACACATCTGACCATTGCTCCCTTACCTTGTCTGCTGAGCCCCCCCCCCCAAAACCCCCAACTGTACACCACTACCATAGCCCTTATGGGTAAAGGGGGCACCTATATGTGGGTACAGCGGGTTTCTGGTGAGTTTTGGAGGGCTCAGAATTTCTTCCACAAGTGTAACCGGTAGGGGGAGGTAGAAGCCTGGGTCCACCTTTCTGCAGTGCACTGCACCCACCACTAGACTACTCCATGGACCTGCAAACTGTTCTAGTGGACCTGAGTATAACATCTGAGGCTGGCATGGAGGCCAGGGCTGCCGAGAGGGGGGACAGGGGGGACAAAATTCCCCGGGCCCGGACCTCCAGGGGGGCCGGCTCCGCATGTCCCTTGCATGCAGCATTCTTTTCTTCATCCGTCGCCGGCAGCGCTGCCATTCATTCTCACAGGCAGCTCCGCTCCCCTCTGCCGCGTCTATCCAGCCCTCTCTGATGCACTTCCTGTTTACGTAACGTAGGGCCAGAAGGATGCGGCAGAGGGAAGCGGAGCTGCCTGTGAGAATGAATGGCAGCACTGCCGGCGATGAATGAAGAAAAGTAAAACGGTTAAACGCGTGCGGGGGGTAGGAAGGAATGGCAGGGGGGTAGGAAGGAATGGCGAGCGAGGAGGGCTGTTGGGGAGCTGAGGGCAGGGAGAATCGCTGGACAATGGATGGGAGGGCAGAGGGTGAGGAAATCGCTGGATGAGGAGGGCAGAGCAGGGGGAGAGAGAAGAGATCGCTGGGCATGGAGAGGAGTGGAGGGAAGGGGAGGGCAGTGGGGGAGAGAAGAGATCGCTGGACAGGAGGGGAGGGCAGGGCAGGGGGAGAGAACAAAGAGATCGTTGGACAGGAGAGGAGGGCAGGGGGGAGAGAAGAGATCACTGGACAGAAGAGGAGGGCAGGGCAGGGGGGAGAAGAGATCGCTGGAGAGGAGGGGAGGGCATGGGAGAGAGGAGAATTGCTGAACATGGATGGATGAATGGAGGGGCAGGGGAGAGAGGAAATTTACTGGATATGGGTGTATGGAGGAGAGGCCAGGGGAGAATGGAGAGTTGCTGGACATGGATGGATGGAGGGGAGGGAAGTCAGGAAGGAGATGCACATGGATGGAGGGCAGTTAAGAAAGGAGAAATGTTGGACAAGTTTGGAAGGAAGGAGATGCACATGGATGGAGGGGAAGGGAGAGAGGAGAAATGCTGGACATGGATGGAGGGTAGGGAAGACAGAGGAAGTAGATGCACATGGATGGAGGGGAGGGGAGTGAGGAGAAATGCTGGATATGGATGGAGGGAAAATTGCTGAATTTAAGGGCTGGATCGGAACACTTTGAGGGTAGATGCTGAAACTGGAGGAAGGATAGGGACAGGGCTACAGATGGTAGACAGGACGCATAAGGACACAGGAGGATGGTGGGCATGGTGAGAGAAAAAATATTAAATGGAAAGAAGACACTACATAAAACAGAAGACGCTGAGACCAAAGCGAATGGAAAAACTAAATGATCAGACAACAAAGGTAGAAAAAAATATTTTATTCAGAATTTATTAATTGGAATATGTCAGCTTTTGGAAATGTGCGTCTATGATATTTTTCATGTAAGTTTCCATTGTTCTAGTATTGCTGCATGCTGAGTCTGACTTTTTGAGGTAACTTTCCAGTTCAGTATTTTGCCTTCATATTTTTTTATTTCTAGTTCCTTGTGTCATATCTGTTGTCATGTGTTTTTCATGTGTGATCAAGGTGCAGTATTCTGCTAGCGTGTAGTATTTGCAGCCCTTTTTGTTTTTTGTTTTGTTTCACTAGGTTGTGTACTGGTGTTTTAGATCCCGGTGTAATTATAGCGCTGCCTTTCCATGCATAAGGTTGCAGCTCATCCTGTCCTTGGAATTAGTGCTGTTATGGTTTGGTAAGGTTATGAGTGGGTTTTTGCACAAGTTTGTGTATAGTGTTTTGCAGTGGAGAGATTGTGTTTTGGCCTTACTGAGGTGGCACCAAAACATCAGAAAAGGTGTAGAGCCTAAATCATGACACTACCTCTTGAAGGATCTACATATAGTGCAGGGGCCCGGCCCGGTGGCGGATGGAGGGGAGCGGGTGGAGGGGGGAGCGGCGGCAACCTCGGGGGGGGGGGGCAGGGGCGGCCTTGTCCCAGGCCCGGCCCAGTCTCTCAGTGGCCCTGATGGAGGCTGACAAATAATGTTTTTCATCACATTTTTGGGGGGGTGGGAGGAGGTTAGTGACCACTGGGGGAATAAGGGGAGGTCATTCCTGATTCCCTCCAATGGTCATCTGATTATTTAGGGCACTTTTTTGTGCCTGATTTGTTAGAAAAACAGGTCTAGCTCAAAACGTCTTAGTTTTAGTCCTGGACGTTTTTTGTTTTCTTCCAGGACTGGCTGAAAAACGTCTAAGTCTCAGGAATGCCCAAGTCCCGCCCTGAACACGCCCCTGATACACCCCCTTGAGAATTGGGCGCACTTCTGATGTACTTTAAAGAAAAGCGTCTAAAAATAAGTTTTGAAAATACTGATTTGGATGTTTTTGTGGGGGAAAAGGTCCAAATGCTGCTTTATGCCACTTTTTAGACGTTTTTTTGTTTTGAAAATGAGCCCATTAATGTTCCATTGTCCCAGGTACAAATCTTAGATTGTAAGCCCTCAAGAGACAGAGAAAGTACACGCATACAGGGCTGGTGGAACGTGGTAAGCAGAGTATGCATGGCAGGGGGGCACAAGAAACTGCCATGCTTACCCTGCACTACACTTCAGCCCTCCCAAGAAGAAGACCTAACTTAATCCTTGAAGGCCACCCTGGTGGTGTAGTGGCCTCTTTAGCTGGAGGGTCAGGAAGAATCCCACGCTTTCCTGCCCTCTGCAGCTCTTCTGTCTCCTTTTGCTTTTCTGTGCTGCTGGTGGTGCTGTCATATTTTAAAAATGGCTGCCTAACTTACAGCAGCAGTCTGCGAGTGCTGCCAAAGTCTCAGCAGGCATTTTGAAAACCTAGCAGCTCTGGGGCCGCAGCACAGAAGAGCAATCTTCCGGTACCATGCTTAATTTTAAAGATAAATTACATATTACTAACAATAGTTCTGCAAGTTCATTTTTTAATTCTATCAGTACTCTGGGATGAAAACCATCCAGTCCAGTTGATTTGCTAGTCTTCAGTTTGTCAAAGTGTGCCATTACATCTTCCAGCTTTATAGAGATTTCATTCAGTTTCTCTGACTTGTTAGCTTTGAATACTATTTCTGGCACCAGTATCTCTCCCAAAGCTTCCTCTGTGAAGACTGAAGCAAAGAATTCATTTAGGGGGTCTTTTACAAAAGATTAGCTCAACTTATCTGCAACAGGGCCTATTTTATTCCTATGGGCCCTGCTTCAGATAACTTAAGCTAATCTTTAGTAAAAGACCCCCTTAATCTCTCCACAATGACTTTGTCTTCCCTGAGTGCCCTTTTTTCCCCTCGGTCATCTAGCTGTCCAACTGATTCTTTTGCCGACTTCTTGCTTTTAATATACCCCCCAAAATAATTACTATATGTTTTTGCCTCCAACACAATGTTTTTTTTAAAGTCCCTCGTTGCCATTTCTTATGCTATTTCTTATTATTTTCAGTTGGTTCCGTCTTCCATTTTCTAAAGGATTTTCTTTTAGCTCTAATAGCTTCCTTTACCTCACTTTTAACCATGCCAGTTGTCATTTGGTCTACATTCCTCCTTTTTTAATATGCGGAATATATTTGGCCTAGGCTTCCAGGATGGTATTTCTGAACCTTCGCAGCTGCTCCTATAAGTTTTTATTTTTTTTCACTGTTCTTCTCATTTTATCATAGTCTCCTTTTTGAAAGTTAAATGCTAATGTTTTGGATTTTCTGTGTTTACTTACTCCAAAGCCGATATCAAATCTGATTATATTATGATCACTGTTATCAAGCGGCCCCAGCACCATTGCCTCCTGCACCAGATCACGTGCTCCACTAAGGATTAGGTCTAGAATTTTTCCTTCTCTTGTCAGCTCTTGTACCAGCTGCTCCATAAAGCAGGCCTTGAACTCATCAAGGAATTTTACCTCCCTATCATGCCCTGATGTTACATTTACCCAGCAAATATTGGGGTAATTGAAATCACCCATTATTATTGTGTTGCCCAGTTTGTTTGCACCCCTAATTTCTGATAACATTTCTACAGCTGTCTGTTCATCCTGGCCAGGTGGATGGTAGTACACTCCTATCACTATCCTTTTCCCCTTTACACATGGACTTTCAATCCATAGGGATTCCAAGATGTGTTTTGTTTCCTGCAGAATTTTCAATCTATTTGATTCAAAACCCTCCTTAACATACAGTGCTACCCCTCCAATCTTTTCCAATAGATGTTTAAATAAAAATGCATCCACATCTCTGATGTTTTCTGATACTTCGTCTCTGCCTTTCTTTCTTTCTTTCTTTCTTTCTTTCTTTCTTTCTTTCTTTCTTTCTTTCTTTCTTTCTTTCTTTCTTTCTTTCTTTTTTTAGGGGGAAGGGGGAGGTGGTAGCTGCCAGATGCATCATTCTTAATCTTTCAATATTGTTCTATTTGTGGTAGGTTTTTCTTTAACACTTAGCATGTTACCAACCACATTTTGTAGACCCTTGTCAGGTAAGGCATTTGGCAATTCGGCATGCTGGCTGCAAACATTTATCTTCTCTATTGAGATGGTTGTTGTATTGTTACCGTGATAGGTCATAAGATGCAATGGTACCACGTTGTTTGCAATTCACTGCCTTTTGGGTTTGGTGATGGATGAACTTGTGTAAATGGTTCTGTCCTATCTGAAATTATTGGCATTCTTTTCTTCCCTTTGATTTACTCTGTCCTTTTGGCCTGCCTGCCAGTAAAGGTAACATAGAAACTATAAATAAATTATAAACTAAGACACTCTCAAAATCTGATGCTTCCAATGGAAATCCCTGAAATGGGGATCCATCAGAATCTGTTTCAGCAAGAAGCTACTCCATACCATTTTCAGCAGGGAACGGAGGACTTCTTTCTGCAGTTTTACTGTACATTCTAGTACTAATCTCCTGTCCCCTTACCCTGTATTGCTTTTTTTCTTCCTTCAGCTCTGTGGAGATAGGAATAAAAAACTCATCTTTCATAGATGCACTAGAATTTTCAGAAGTGGTTACTCTCTTATTTAGAGCAATTTCTTACACTTGAGTAGACCATTCTTTTTGTTCTTCACTGCTAAGAAGGTAGTTGTCTTATAGTTTTAGCTAATTCTGAAAAAGTAATCTCCCCATCAAGCTTTTTAACACATTCTTCCTGTAATTTGGGAAACTGGATGTCTGACAGATATTGAGAAATATTTTTAGGGTCTATTGAACTACCACTTGCATACAAATTGCTGGTAAAACTCTAAAAATGTTCTTTCTGATAAAGAAGTTCTACAGTGCTACTTCAGATTGTAGTAATATGATTACGCAATTGAATCTCTTTTTTAATTTAGAGGATTTGTTACGCCATTCATAATACAGTTGTTGGGCTTCTTTTAGTTGATGGGCTCCCTTTGTAGGCTCGCTTTAAGTTTGTTTGTGGGTTTTTTTAATTATTTATTTATAAGAATATATTATTTTGTATTCATTACTTTGTACAGTATTACTTTGTATTCATTCATACCATGTATTAGTTCAGACCGGAATCGGCTAACGCCGTTAACGGTAATATGTAAGCCACATTGAGCCTGCAAAAAGGTGGGAAAATGTGGGATACAAATGTAACAAATAATAATAATAACAACAACAACAAAAATAATCTTTCATAGATGCACTAGAATTTTCAGAAGTGGATACTCTCTTATTTAGAACAATTTCTTACACTTGAGTAGACCATTCTTTTTGTTCTTCACTGCTAAGCTTGCTGCTTGTCTTAGATCTCTTATTAGTTGTATCAGCTGTAGTATGAGTGCAAGAAGGGCTAACATTCAAGGGGACTATTGCAAAGGGGTTTGAGAGTGCAAATCTTTCCCTCCCTGCTTTCCTTCTCATCCTTCCTTCTTTCTCCCTTCCCCTCTTCCAACATTTACTCCCTCTGTTCTCCAATGTCACCTCCTTTCCTCTTCCCTTTCCTTCATTGCCCATCCCTTCCTTTGTTACTCCTTGAGTCTGCTCTTCTCACTCTGGGACACATCTTCATGAACTTCTGCTAACACATCCAGCAGTTCCACTATGGGTCTGGCCTCATTGTTGTTGGTACAGACTGGGGACTGGGAACTTTCACTCATACCACCTACCCTTGCTGAAGGACAGAGCAAATATAGGAAAAGTGAGAGAGAGGAAAGAAATGCATTTCATTTTTGTTAACCCTGGAGCATGCACTTTTCCACCTGTTGTTGTTTGACAAATATGCATGGGAAGAGTGACATTTCTAACCCTCCTAACAATTTTTTGCTGATGTCTACTACCAATGGCAATATCTCTGTATCTTTTAGTTTGATGCTAATTTCATATTATCTGACATTTATTGTCCTTAAAGTCCTGTATCTTATTTTTTGTTTTGTTTATTTATAATAATTTTCATACATTATTACAAGTCAAACACTTGTTTACAGAAACACAGTTTGGAATATTATTAATAAGGAATTTTACAAAGAAAAAAATAAGACATTAAGACATTAACTTTCTTAGACCACTTTTGTGGGGGGGGGGGGGGGTGATTATGAAATAAAGGAGTAAAATATGAAAAAACTGCAAATTTGAATCAAGGCAGAGAATAGAGACTCTCTTTTTACATTGTCTAATATTACTTAAGTCTTTTCAAATCTAGAAAAACTTTTAATTGTTCTGGAACATAAAATATATACTTTGAGTCCCCAAGTCTTATCAAGCATTTACACGGATAAGCTAGAAAAAACGTGGCTCCAAGATCAAGCACTTGTTTCATTTCTAAGAAGATATTTCTCCTCTCTTGGGTAACTCTGGTAACGTCTGGATAAATCCTGATTTTTTCACTCCCAAACAGGTCTTTAGAATGTTTAAAGTATAATCGCAAGATATTATTGAGATCCTGATCGAACACAAAAGAGATCAATAATGTTGCTCTTTCAGATGCATTATCAATCGATTGTTCCAGAATTGCTGATATATTATTTAAATCTATATTGTCAATTTCAGGTCTGCATTCTCCATCGTTGTTCCCAGGCCTTTTAATAAGATAATAAATCTTGTTTATAGGAGGAATAGCATTTAAAGGAATTTTTAAATTTTCAGATAAAAATCTTTTAAATAGTTCTAAAGGTAGTATTCCTGGTAGTTTTGGAAAATTCTGTATACGAAGATTTAGTCTTCTATTGTAGTTTTCAATCTGTTCAATTTTTCTTTGTATAGTCATTTTGTCCTTTGCCACAACAGAATTGTATTCTTGTATTTGCTTAATATCTTTTTGCATCAAATTAACATGAGATGTTAGATCTTCTTTCACAACTTCTACTGTTTTAGCCATTTCTTCAAACTTAAGAGATAATACTGAAATCTCACCTGAAGACTTTTGTAGAGTATTATCCATCGCATTCAGCTTTATCCAGATTTTTTCGAGACTTATCTCCATGGCTGGTCCCGAGGCTCCGACTAATGTATTAAGTTATGTCCAATAAAAAAGGTATCATCTTATTTTCTTTTCCATGTTTTATTTTGTTTGATTTCTATTGATAACCTTTAAGAGTGGACTAACACGGCTACCACACCTCTCTACTTAAGATGGAAGATACCGCATACAGCCGCATGAAAAAGCAAATGAACAAGCTTTTGGAAAAAGAAACAAAAGTGAACAGCCATCTTTACTTTCTGACACTCTGCAAGAAGAATGACATCATTCCCAAAGGACTGAAGTTCAAAAATCCTTTGGCTACCACTTACAATTCTGACTATGCAGAGAAAATCTGCAAACGCACTAGTCAGAAACTAAGAAATGAACTCATACATCAACTCTACAAGAAAAAGAGAATAATACAAACCCAAAGGGATGAAATCATGAGGAACATGGAGGAACTTCATCCACACCATAGGAACCAACTTAAAGAGGACCTATATAACATCCAAAGAGAAAAACAACACATGGCTATCCGCAAGAAAGAAATAAAGCTATCTTTTCTCCTGCAGGATCACAGAGAGAAAAACAGCCTATATTTGGATAACCACAGCTCTGCAGAAACAACATCCCCAGACACCTTGGAGACACTTGGATATACATCTGAGGCATGTGAAAATCAGAGCCCAAACAAACCAAGGAATACTGATCACACCTTCAGAGATGCAGATCAGATGAGTATAATAAACCTCTCGAACCATCAATTAACACAGCATGAAGTCTCTGTACTCTCCAAAGGACTTTCTTTTTGCCCATCTAGCAAACTTGATGAAATCCAACTATATTCAGACCTAGAAGAATTCTTCAGAAAAATGCGTCTTAGAGCACATTTCCACAATAGAGGGATACCAAACAGACCGGAATACAGTCTTAAACAAAAGAACACTTATTTCACCCCACAGGAGGGACAAAACTACAAGCTGGATAATTACACAGAAAGTTTCAGACATAGGGTTAAATCACAACTCTCCAACAAACAAAAAAGAATTCTGTACAATCTTACCCCACCAGAAAGAGCGGCCATAAGAACTCTACAAACTAGCAAACGCATTATCATCAAACCCGCAGACAAAGGAGGCGCAGTGGTAATTATGGACACACAAGAATACATTGAAGAGGGACACAGATAGCTCTCAGACAACAAATACTACAGGAAACTAACTGAGGACCCCACACAGGATTATACAAAGCAGCTAAAAGATCTTATCAGAATATTTCCTACACAAGCACAGCCACATCTGAAGAAACTCATACCAAACCAGCCTTCTGTGGGCACATTCTACATGTTACCCAAAATCCACAAACCTGGAAACCCGGGCAGACCAATCACATCAGGTATTGGCACGCTCACGGAGAAAATATAGAGGGAATTCTGAAACCTCTCGTGCACAAAACTAACAGCTTCATACAAGACACCACAGACTTTCTGAATAAATTGAAAAATATCAAACAATTACCACCAAACACCCTTCTGGTCACAATGGATGTAGAATCACTATACAGCACCATTGTTTTACTCATTATGTATTTTTATTTTGTAGTTTTTTTACCCCTGACGCAGCCTGAGGGCGAAACGTGGCCACGTCGGGTAACTTGTAATAAACCACTTCTTCTGTTACCCTCCTGTTCTATTTTTTTGTCTTTTTTGATCTGCTTTTTTTCTTTTGATTTGCCATTTCTGTGGCAGATCTTTGCCTTTTTTTTGTTTCTATCTACAAATATTGGGCACTGCAATGGGCACCAGGACAGCACCCCAATATGCCAACCTTTTTATGGCTGAGCTAGAAGAGACCTTTCTGAATACATACCAGCCCAAACCTCTAAAATACTACCGGTACATCAATGACATTTTTATGATTTGGACGGAGGGGGAAGAAACTCAGAAACAATTTTATTATTCCTGCAATACATACCATCCTACAATCAGATTCAAAATTGACTACTCCCCAGAAAAAGTCAATTTTTTGGACACCACAGTCTCAATCAGTGATGGCTGTATACAAACATCTATATACAAGAAACCCACAGACAGATGCAGCTACCTCCACAACTCCAGCTTCCACCCTTCACATACAAAAAGATCCATTATTTATAGCCAAGCCAAAAGATACCACCGCATCTGCTCGGACCAAGAGGATAGAGACAGACACCTTGAAACCCTGACTGCATCCTTCAAACAGAAAGGCTACAACCCCAAAATAATCTCCAAGAATATTGCCCAGGGAAAATCTGCTACAGTACAAAGAAAGAAAAAAAAGCCACAGACAGAATTCCCCTTGTAGTGACATACAACCCAGAGCTGGAGAAACTGAGGAAAATCATAAGAGACCTACAGCCACTACTCCAGGAAGATGAATTACTGAAAGAGATATTCCCATCCCCACCAGTGCTGGCCTTCCGACAGCCACCAAATTTAAAACACAAGCTGATCAGAAATAAACTTCCAATACAGACGGAAAAAGAAAAGGGCATGTTTCTGTGTAGCATAGCCAGCTGCAAACTATGCCAAAACATTTCACAAGACCCCACAGACATTCACAAAGGAAAAATATTCAACATAAAGGACTATTTTACATGCTCATCTTCCAATAGTGGTATATATCATTCAGTATAAAAAATATAACGAAGGATGCTATATTGGAGAAACAGGCCAGATGCTTAAGACAAGATTCAATCTGCACAGACATCACATGAAAATATCAGGTGCCAGTCAAGCCCCCACCCCTGTGGGCCAACACTTCACAAGACCAGAACACTGCACCAGTGATTTCACAGTAAGAAAACTGAAAGGTAATTTTAAAACAATACAGGAACGTAAGACCTTTGAAATAAGAATGATTGAATATTTTGACACCCAACAAACAGGACTTAATAAGGATCTGGGTTTTCTAACCCATTATAAACCATAGAGCTGTATTTCTCTGTTTATTTATCTGTTTATTACCCTCCTCTCACCTACCAACACCCATTCTGTTAGAATATCAGTGAAATGCTTTGATGTCCCCATAGGCGGTCGGTGGCCCAACTGTTTGGGGAGGCTAAAGGGGACGGGGTTAGGGGTGGGGACAGGGGTAGGGCTTACATCTACAATTGTCTGACAACACAGAAAAAAAAATAAGTAAAAATAAGTCACAATACCTTTTATTAAATTTAGATATTAAATAAGTATCATATGTCAAAGAATAAAGTGGTTGCTTAAAGCATGTACTAACCACAATTGCTCAACTGCAAAACACTATGCACAAATTTGTGCAAAAACACACTCATAAACCTTACTGTACCATAACACTGGGCAGACCCTAATAAACCAATATACCACCCATACGGAAAATGCAGACCATCAACAATATGAAACAAGGGATCATAATATCGCAATTCTCATGTAGAGCCACAAAACACCCTTTTAGGGTGGAAAGTGTTCACAATGAGCTCCTTTTATGAACGACTATATGTAGATCCTTCAAGAGGTAGTGTGTCATGATTTACGCTCTAAAACCCTTTCTGATGATTTGGTGCCACCTCAGTAAGGCCAATACACAATCTCTCCACTGCAAAACACTATACACAAACTTGTGCAAAAACACACTCATAACCTTACCAAACCATAACAGTACTAATTCCAAGGACAGGACGAGCTACAACCTTATGGTGGAAAGGCAGCACTGTAATTACACCGGGCTCTAAAACACCAGTGCACAACCTAGTGAAACAAAAAAAAACCCAAAAAGGGCTGCAAATACTACACGCTAGCAGAATACTGCACCTTGATCACACATGAAAAACACATGACACAACAGATATGAAGGCAAAATACTGAGCTGGAAAGTTACCTCAAGAAGTCAGACTCAGCACGCAGCAATACTAGAAAAATGTAAACTTACATGCAAAACATCACAAATGCATATTTCCAAAAGCTGACATATTCCAGTTAATAAATTCTGAATAAAATACTTTTTTCTACCTTTGTTGTCTGATCATTTAGTTTTTCTATTCACTTTGGTCCCAGTGTCTTCTGTTTTATGCAGTGTCTTCTTTCCATTTGATATTTTTTCTCTCACCATGTCCTTCATCCTCCTGTGTCCTGTCTACCATCTGTAGCCCTGTCCCTATCCTTTCTCCACTTTAAACATCTGCCCTCAATGTGTTCTAATCCAGCCCTTAAATTCAGCAAGTTCCCCTCCATCCATATCCAGTATTTCTCCTCACTCCCTTCTGTCCTTGGATCTACAATCTCCCTCTTTTTCTCGACGGGTACGGGTGAAGGCAGGCAAATTGCGAGGGGATGTTGGGTGGGCCCTGGGGGGGTTGGGGTTACGTGCGGGGGGGGGCAAGGAGAGCTGCCGGTCAGGGAGAGCAGAAAGGATGGTGGGAGAGCTCCCTGGCTGCTGCGGAAGCCCTGCATTTGTGAGGGCAGCAGCCAGGGGAACGTCAAGATTGGGCTGGGGAGGCTTAGCCTCCCCAAGCCTCTTATACGGGGCGCCTATGGATGTCCCCATGCATACCCCCACCCTCCCACTTTGTCAGACTGTCAAAGTAATGCTTTGATGTTTCTCTTATATATACTATCTGCTAACACATTTGCTTATTTCCGATCTGACGAAGAAGGGCGACCTTCGAAAGCTAATCAAGAAATGTATTAAGTTATGTTCAATAAAAAAGGTATCATCTTATTTTCTTTTCCATGTTTTATTTTGTTTGATTTCTATTGATAATCTGTGTGGTACAGAAGCTGTTAGGGAAAGATGAGTCTCCTAGGTTAGATCCTACATTGCTACCTATGGCAAATTCATTAGCTGCTTTCTTCCCTGATAAAATCTTAAATGTATGTCAATGTTTCAATCTAGATGGCTCTCCTTTGCCATCATCTTTAATCAAGCCAGACAGTGAGGTCTCTTTTGTCATCTGCTTTCTGTCCTATCTAGTCACCTTGAATTTTGTCGCCTCTGTGGTCATTCATACGGTGTGTTGGTCATCATTCAGTTCCGTCTCCCCTGTCAGATTATCAAAAATGTATTCAGCTTCACATCCCACTTCTTCTGAAAATGATCCTATATTATCAATTCTCTCCATTCATTTATTCTATTTAAAATGAACACAAGTCTCCATTCTGGCATTTTACCTTCCTCATTGAAATTATCTGTGTTTAAAAAAGATTTTGAAAAAAGTACTGTTGGAACCCTCTTTGCCTAATTTATTTATTTTTTGTTACATTTGTACCCTGTGCTTTCCCACTCATGGCAGGCTCAATGTGGCTTATATGCGGCAATGGAGGTCTCAAGGGCATGCCTGTGCCTGAAGTGGGAATCAAACTCAGTTCCTCAGGACCAAAGTCCACCACCCTAACCACTAGGCCACTCCTCCACGAACCACTAATGGTTAGGCAGTGGTGTGCTGGAACCGGCTCGCACCGGCTCGCAAGAGCCGCTTGTTAAATTTACTGGCATCTTGTGAGCCGTTTGTTGGCCCGTGCGAGCCGGCTTGCCTCTGCTCCCCCGCTGCCCTGGTTGTCCATCATCCATCTGCCCTCTGCTGCCCGACAGACCTAGTTTCCTTCCTGCGCCGCTGCTTGCCTTTAAAAATTTTATTTTCCCTCGAGGCGCGCCGGCGTTGAAGCGAAGGTAGCAGGCCCAGCTCGGTTCCAGCCTTCCGTTCCCTTCCCTTGCATCATGGCTCTGTCCTCGCGCAAACAGGAAATATGTCAGAATAGGGCGGAGCCATGATGCGAGGGAAGGGAACGGAAGGCTGGAACCAAGCTGAGCCTGCTGCCTTCGCTTCAACGCCGGCGCGCCTCGAGGGAAAATAAAATTTTTAAAGGCAAGCAGCGGCGCAGGAAGGAAACCAGGTCTGTCGGGGAGCAGAGGGCAGACGGATGATGGACAACCGGGGCAGCGGGGGGGGGGGGGGGCCTGGAAGAAGGCAGATGGAGGGGAGGAGGGCAGGGGGGAGACGAGGGTTGCTGGACATGGGTGGATCATGGAGGGGATGGCAGGGGGAGAGGAGGGTTGCTGGACATGGGTGGGTGGATGGAGGGCAGGGGAGAGGAGGGTTGCTGGACATG
This sequence comes from Microcaecilia unicolor, assembly GCF_901765095.1. Taxonomy (NCBI): domain Eukaryota; kingdom Metazoa; phylum Chordata; class Amphibia; order Gymnophiona; family Siphonopidae; genus Microcaecilia; species Microcaecilia unicolor. The sequence goes on from NC_044033.1 coordinate 236,213,069, forward strand.
GGTGGATGGAGGGGAGAGGAGGGTTGCTGGACATGGGTGAATGGAGGGCAGGGGAGAGGAGAGGAGGTTTGCTGGATATGGGTGGATGCAGGGCAGGGGGGGAGAGGAGGGTTGCTGGACATGGGTGGATGGAGGGCAGGGGGGAGAGGAGGGTCGCTGGACATGGTGGATGGAGGGCAGGGTAGAGGAGGGTTGCTGGGCATGGGTGGATGGAGGGCAGGGGAGAGGAGAGGAGGGTTGCTGGACATGGGTAGATGCAGGGCAGGGGGGAGAGGAGGGTCGCTGGACATGGGTGGATGGAGGGCAGGGGGGAGAGAAGGGTTGCTGGACATGGGTGGATGGATGGCAGGGGGAGAGGAGGGTTGCTGGACATGGATGGATGGAAGGGAGAGGAGGGTTGCTGGACATGGGTGGATGCAGGGCATTTGGGGAGAGGAGGGTCACTGGACATGGGTGGATGGAGGGGAGAGGAGGGTTGCTGGACATGGGTGCATGGAGAGCAGGGGAGAGGAGGGTTGCTGGACATGGATGGGGGAGAGGGAAGGGAGAGAGATGAAATGCTGGACATGGATGGAGGAGAGGGAAGAGTGAGGAATGAGATGAGAAGAGGGAAAAGGAAGAGAGGAGAATAACTGCACATGGATGGAGAAAATAGGCTGAAGCTGGATCCACTGGACAGTCAAGTCTGCGGAGGACCCAGCTTTTACTTACAGTTGTAGGGCAAGAAATGAAGAAGAAAGGCAGAAAGTAAAGAAATAAATGGAAAGGAAGCCCTGGAAATGGAGTTAAGAGGACAGATAGCAGTAGAATCGGATACTAGGCCGGCATGATCAGAAAAACAAAGTCACCAGGCAACAAAGGTAGAAAAAAATCATTTTATTTTTATTATAGTGTTTGGAATATGTCCACTTTGAGAATCAGGTGCTCAACATTAAAAGTTTATTTTTATTTACTTATTTATGGCATTTTATCCCACATTAAACCTGAATTAGATTGCCCCCCCCCCCCAGGCTCTCTCCCCGGCTATAACCAGCTCTGCAATTTGGGGGAGGGCGCAGAAGTGGACGAGGGGTGCAGAGGTGGACGGGGAGGGGCACAGAGGTGGACGGGGGGCGCAGAGGTGGACCGGGGAGAGAGCCTGTTGTTAAACATTTACCAGCACACCACTGTGGTTAGGGCAGTAGGCTGAATACCAGGGAACTGGGTTCAGTTTCCACTGCAGCTCCTTCTGACTCTGGGCAGGTCACTTAACCCTCCATTGCTCCATTCACAAAATAAGTACCTGTATATAATATGTAAACTGCTTTGATTGTAATCATAGGAATGCAGTATATCAAGTCTCTGCCCCTTCCTCTCTCCCCTTTCCCCTTTCAGAATCAAGCTTAGAAATAATTCAGGAAGTTCCAATTCCACTCTTCCCCCCTCCCCCACCACCCCCACAGTGATTTCTGGCACTGCTATCTCTCTCAGAGGAAATAGATTCAATTCCCAATGCAGCTCCTTTTGACTCTAGACAAGTCACTTAGGTGTCCTTTTACAAAGGCGTGCTAGCGTTTTTAGTTTGTGCTAATGATTAGCACATCCTAAATGCTAGAGATACCCTTAGAAATGTATGGGTGTCTCTAAAGTTTAGCACATGCTTATTTTTAGTGCATGCTAAAAACGCTAGTGCACCTTTGTAAAAGGACCCCTTAACCCTCCATTGCCCAAGGGACAAAATAAGTAACTGTATATAAACTGCTTTGATTGTAACCACAGGAAGACAATATCTCAAATCCATCCCCTTTCCAAAATAGCCCCCAAGGGTTACTGCACTGTTCCCTGATGTTTGGAGGATGATCTAGAAATCAGTTTATTACAATAAAAAGATAACACCAACAACTTTAATATTCACATCTACTTAATTTTATATAATATGAAATATTTGAAATTTAGGATGACCTCAACCAATGATGCAATTTCTGGGTAGAAAAAGGACTTGCCCAACAACTGATAACAATATTTAAATTAATCCATCCTTTACATAAATATTAATAATTCTAGTTTTTTGATAAGCATTTTCTGCTGTTCCTTTCAGGTCTCAGCAGAATAATGTAGCACTTAGGGAAAAAGATACAGCACAGAAGTCCAGCACTGGAGGCAAGGATAGCAAACATCTCCACTGCCACCATGTACTTGCCCTTGGTGCTCAGGTACATTGGAATGAAGGAGATCCAGATATTGCAAAACACCAACATGCTGAAGGTAATATTCTTGACCTCATTGAAGCTGTCAGGTAGATTTCTTACTAGGAAAGCAATGATGAAGCTGATACCAGCCAAAAATCCCAGATATCCCAGAACACAGTAAAATGCAACTATTGACCCTTCATTACATTCAGTTAGTATTGTTCCAGTTTCTGATTTCATATTAAGATATGGGAATGGGGGAGCAATGAACAACCAAACAAGACACAGAATAGTTTGTATAAGGGAGCAGAAAGGATTATAAAAATTGAGATCCTGGAACCCATCCATTTCCGGAGCTTGCTTCCAGGCTTTGTGGCATGAAAGGCTATGAAAACATTGATGGTTTTTGCCAATACTGAGGAGAGAGCAATGGAGAAACTGATCCCAAAGGCAGTCTATCAGAGAATACAGGTCACTTTGTCAGGGTGGCCGAGGAATACCAAGGAGCAGAGTAGACAGAGTATGAGGGAAATGAGAAGAATGTAACTGAGTTCTCGGTTGTTTGCTTTCACTATGGGGGTGTCTTTGTAATGAACGCTAAAAAATTGATAGAACAGTACTTGTTCATACAAAACAAGCAGAAATTCACAATAAATTAAGAGGCTGCTGAGTTCCTAGTCTCTCTGTCACCCTATCATTAACTAATTACATAAGTATATAAGCACTGCCACGCTGGGAAAAGACCAAAGGTCCATCAAGCCCAGCACTCCGTCTCCGACAGCAGCCAATCCAGGCCCCAAGAACCTGGCAAAATCCCAAAATTTAATAACAATCAATGGACTTTTCCTTCAGGAATCTGTCCAGACCCCCTTTAAACTCAGCAAGGCCAGCTGCCGTCACTACCTTCTCCGGCAATGAGTTCCAGAGTCTAACCACGTGCTGAGTAAAGAAAATCTTTCTCCAATTTGTTTTAAACCTACCACATTCTAATTTCATCTTGTGTCCCCTAGTTCTATTATTGTTAGAAAGCGTAAACAAACGCTTCACATCTGTCTGCTCTACCCCACTCAAAATTTTGTAGACCTCTATCATATCACCCCTCAGCCGCCTTTTCTCCAGGCTAAAGAGTCCTAGCCTTCTTAACCTCTCCTCATAAGGTAGTCGTCCCATCCCTTTTATCATTTTCGTTGCCCTTCTCTGTACATTCTCCAATTCCTTTATATCTTTTTTGAGATGAGGCGAGTTTTTTGAGTTTTGAGCTGGGTTTTAAAATTAGCAAATGATAGTTCTGACCAGAGATATGATTGAAGAGCATTCCAAGAGCATTGGAGCTAAAAGAAAAAGGCTGAGCTGCTCATCAATTCATAATGTGGTACCTCAGTCTGTTGAGAGGACTCTGGTGGGTTTTTCATCATGTAGTTGGGGCATTTGTCAAATAGGCATTATACATGCACATATTTTATTAATAGTGTCTTTACTGTGTCTAGTTAGGGTGGTTTCAACATGGTCCATATTCTCTCTGCTTCAATATGGTTGTCATGTGTTTCGCAGTCCCGTAGGTAGTCTGTGATATTTATTTGTGATTTTGCAAGGTTTGATATTGTGTTTGTTATTTTGTTTTTGAACTATTGTGCCAGTTGCTAGATAACTGAGAAAAATAAAAACATATAAAAATGTAGCCAGATAAAGACTGTATGGCCTATCCAGTCTGCCCATCCAGACTGTATGGCCTATCCAGTCTGCCCATCCATGCCATCTACTCTCTCTGCCACTCCCTTACAGATCCTTTATACTTGTACCAAGCTCTCTTGAATTCAGACACTGTTTTTGTCTCCACTACTTCCATTGTGAGGCCGTTCCATGAATTCACCACCTTTTCTGTGAAGTATTTCCTTAGGTTACTCCTGAGTCTATCCCCTTTCTCCTTCATCCTATGCCCTCTCGTTCCAGAGCTTCCATTCAATTGAAAGAGACTTGCCCCCTGTACATTTATGCTACGTAGGTATTTAAATGACTCTATCATGTCTCCTCCTCCCACATTTCTTCCAAAGTATACATATTGAGAACTTTAAGTCTGTAACCATACGCTTTATGACGAAGACCACTGACCATTTTAGTGGCAACTCAGCACCGTCTCCATCCTTTTTATATCTTTTTTTTAAGGTATGGTCTCCCTAATTGTACATAATATTCTAAATGAGGTGTCACCAGAGTCTTATATAGGGGCATCATCACCTCCTTCTTCCTACTGCAAATTCCTCTCCCTATGCACCCAATCATCTTTCTAGTTTTTTTCTGTTGCCTTTTCTACTTGTTTGGCCACCCTAAGATCATCACACACAAGTTCTGCTCCTCTTTCATGCACAAATGTTTCTCACCTCCTAAATCGTACCGTTCCCTCAGGTTTTGCAGCTCAAATGCATGACCCTGCTGTAGGTGGTTATATAGATTTTGTAAGAGGCCAATTCCTACATACGTACTCGCTTATGTCTAGGGGGTGTGGCCTCTGCCCGACATTCGCTACATGGAAAATAACGGACAGACCAATGGAATATATTAGTTTATTTATACAGTGTGATATACAAAAATATAGAAAAATCCTTATCAGCTTATAGCATCAGCAATTCCTGATTGCATGCACAATGATACCAAAAATATAGAGAATAACTATGATTATCCTATTGGCTAAAATCTGTAATGACAGATAAACACAATACCGAGATCCTAATGATTACCACACAAATCTTATACTAGGCTAACAGCGAGTAGAGATCATAAATCCTGACGTCACGCATCTGATGGGTCCGAGCACAGACCAATTATCTAACCCAGCCTGAAGGAAGTAAGCTATGATCTCACCGTTCCGGTCACCAGATCAGGTTTCTTCCGATACCTCAGCTGAATGTCTCAGCCAGGTCCCACGAGCTTAGGTGATGCACTTGTCTTGCTCAGCAACAGATGATACAGACTCAGTATAGATCCTGTAGACAGCTGTAACCTGGGGAAAAGCTTTGCCAGGTATTATCAGTAAGTCTCTCAGGTAAATCAGGTGCTTGCAGAAATGCAAGTCCTCTCCTCTTCTTTTCTTCTGTTCTTCTTCCTCCGTTCTTCCCGCCACCAGCTTCTTCTTTCTCTGTTCTCGCTTCTCCGACCCATCAGTTTTCTGGGAGCCAATCAGAAATAATCCCACCATGTACTCCCAGCATCTGTATGAAGCTTCCATTGTCCGTCTTATCTCGTAAGCTCTCTCTCTCTCAGGGACATGCATTCTCCCCCGATACAGAGTGACCTTGGAGGTGGTGCAGGCTTCAGTAAATCTATTACAAGCTGAAATGCTGACTTCTGCACAGTTGGTAGTCAGACATATAGGTGAAAGGTTGCAGCGTCCATGTTGGCTGTAAAGGTGCTCTCATGTGCACACCGGGTGGGTGAGATCACAGCAAATACTCCTACAGATTCCCCCCCTTGGAGATGGAAATTACTACAAAGGAGTAAAGGCCTTCTCCAACCTAACTACAAAAATAAGCCAGACAGTTCAGTCAGGATTCAGGTACAACTTCATGGTCAACTACAAAAAGTTTCAAAGTAAATCTCAACTAATGCAAACTAACACACTTCCAACAGTTCTATTAAGCAAAATAATGTTCACAAGGAAATCAAAAATGCTAATACAGCAAAATACTGAATAATAGAACCCGCATGTGCAGTTAGTTAAAAGTCTTAACACATGAAAATTAATCAAACAAATCATGAACCATAATCACATAGATCATGAAAATCACATCATGCAAAGCAAAGCATATTAGTACAGAAAAGTGAAAACGGAATAAATTGTTGGCAAAACGCTGGTCAGATGTAACTACATAAAGTCTTGCAATCTCATCGCCGTAGGTGACAAAGTGTTTACGCGATAGCGTAAATGACGAAGGTCTCTCCAAAACACTACAGCACACAGGAGCATGATGAACCACGAGATGGTCAAAAGTGGGATGACAACGTGAGTGGACATGTGGAACTGGGTGACATCAGATGAACGACGTTTGTAATCTGCAACCTCGAGAGTCTCATGGTCAACAGATAATTCAACAGTGTGAGAGTCTTTGGACTGTAAAAATGGTATAAGGTCCATAGCAAAGTCAATAGGATGTCCACGAAATACATCAAGCACTTCCAACTCAGAAACAACCGGGTCTGTGTCAAGATAAAACAGGGAAACTCCTCCTACATGGGCAACAGCATACTTGGGTACAGCGATCACACAAACATTGCAAGGAAGAGTGTAACGGTTGATTACATCATGCTTCTGAAAGGTGACAGTAAGTTCCATACTAGGTGTGCTAACTAACCATACCGTATCCAGTACAGCTACAGTGGTATCAGAAAAATCGTCATATTTTGACACGGTAACCTTACACTTCTCTTGGACATTCTCTGTGGACAAGCCACAAAGAGCTTCTGTTGTGTCTTTCAGGAAAGGTTTACCAGGGCATAGCCAATTAACATCTTTAGTTTTGTGGCAAAGGTCTAAGTTAGGGACCAAATAATGTTGCGGAGCATCCTGTTGGTAAGCAACATACTTAGGTGTATCAACATTAAGGTACAAATTCTCATGCCAAGTACCTACATTTACAACTTGTTTAAGCTGGTATACATTCTCAGGCATAATAAATGGCAAATTAAGGATGAAGGCAATTTCCATACGCTCCATATCCAAATAAAGGGGAAGGGCAGTACCTAAATGAAATGCGATTTGAATTTGAAAAGGTTCAATAGACAAACGGGTAACTTTGGCAAAGGCATCTTTAACAACATCAGATGGTATTAGGTACGTTGGTATCTGTCCCTGCATTAGCTTACTAACACTAGTATCTACTTCCCTAAATAAATCCTGGATAAGGTCCTTAACAGGTTGTATAAACACACGGTCTTCATTCATGGTACCTTTAATTGTCAACAAATCACCTGTGTTAGCACTAATTTTATGTGTATGTAAATTCACAAGAGTGACCGTATCAGCAATAGTTTTACCCTGGGCCACAAGTTGGCTCTGTTGGACTACCAATTTGGTCTCAATGGCTTTCAAGTCTGCTTGGATGGCTTGTATATTGGCCTGCAGCTTTTGGACAGAAACTACGTTGGCAACAGACATGGAAATACCAAAAAGTGAACCAATGGCCGAAAAAATCAAACCACCGGCCAGACCAAGAAAACGCTTAGATCTGGACCTGGAATTATAAGGTTGCATAGGTTGTACCATGACTTTGTCCAGTTGATGCAAAATGTTCTTCACTTGTGCACGGGCATTTTGCATATAATTGAGAAACCAGGAATGGGTAACAGCAGACAGAGATAAGTTACTCATATTGAAATGTTTCAGTAGTACATGCATTGGGTCAAGGGACACAACTACTTTCTGTGGAACAATCTGGGACTGGGTAATCAGGAAGCCAGGGGTATCTTGCAGAACAACTCCAGACATGGGACCAGGTTCGATCATCTTGGACCACGATCCCAGCAGCACGGAGATCAAGAACACGATCATCAGGGTTCTTTTCTGCATCTGCAAGGTACAAAGAAAACAGACTATGCTGTTGGGGTGTTAGTACAGTTCGTGTCATCAACACATACGTCTGGAATCAAATGACTGGGATGACGTGGTCTCAACTGATTGATGTGGACCCATTTAAGGGTGTCTTCACCCTTAGTATTTTTCTTGAGGCAAATTTGGTAAGCCACAGGTGAAGCTTTTTCCACTATTGGGAATGGACCACGCCAACTAGGCAGAAACTTCCTTTCTTTAACCTTGTTTCTGGCAAAATTGAAGTAGAATACCTTGTCGCCAATTTGGTATTCTTTAGAGGTAGTCCCTTGATCATAATAGGCTTTTCTACCTCTAGCGCTACTTTCCAAATTTTTCTGAGCAAAGGCAAAGGCACTTTGCAAATGCTTACGCAAATGGGTGACATATTCATGAGTGGAGGTAGCACTGGACAAGTTCACATCATTAGTCCTGTACAACAAATGAATTGGTAATGTCATTTCCCTACCTGTCATCATCTCAAAAGGAGACACTCTGGTGGAACGGTGGGGTGTGGAACGAATCGCCATAAGGACCAATGGTAAGACAAGGTCCCAATTCTTACCTGAAGATGACACATACTTCTTCAGAATGGTCACGATGGTGCGATTAGCTCTTTCCACCTGTCCCGAAGATTGAGGTCGGTAAGCTATGTGCAACTTACTCTTTACTCCAAGCATCTTCCACATATGTTGAATCACCTCCGCCGTGAACTGAGAACCTTGGTCTGAATCCACTCGCATAGGCAAACCCCACCGGCTGAACACATGATTCAGTAGTAAGGTAGCCGTGGTTTCTGCCGTGCAGTTGGGTGCAGGCAGACACTCCAACCACTTGGTGAACAAGCAGGTGACTGTGAGCAAGTACTTGTTACCACGAGTGGATCGAACTACAGGACCAACCCAATCAATCTGGATATCCGACCAGGGCATGGCGATACCCTTCTTCCTACTGTAAGTGGTGCTCGGTGAGATGGTGAAGATGGCTGGAAACGACAACAGGTCAAACACCCTCGCGTGTACAACTGTACATCCTGTCGCATGTGAGGCCAATAAGCTACTTGCTTTAGGGTCTCATAGGTGATATTCTCCCCTCGATGTCCAGCACATGGTTCGTCATGGGCATGCTGCAACATAATGCCTCGATATTCTTTAGGCACCACCCATTGCTCAATGCCATGCTTACTCGTCCGAATAAGCAGGTCCTTGTGAAGTTTGAACTTCTCTCGGGAGGCGTAGAGTATCCTCATTTCCTCATCTTGCTTGTGTTCTTCCGTCAGGGAACAGTCTTGCGGATTCCATATGTACTCATAAAATCTACCGATCACCGGGTCGGATTTCTGTGCCATGACAAGATCAAAGGATGGGACTTCCCTGCACCACTGGACCACCGGCGTGTCGTTGGACTGCTTCGCCTGTCGTCGGGTGACAGCATGGACAGCCGCAGTCTCCACTTCTGGGGGTCGCCATAATTCTCCTGTAAGCGCACCCTCCTTGGCCAGGTGATCGGCCAAGTCGTTTCCCAGCTTGTCGGGACTGTCAACTTTTGCATGACCCTTGACCTTCTTCCAATAGATGGTCATGTCATGGTCCTTTACCAGTTGATCTAAAATCCGGATCAAGTTTCCATGATGTACTGGTTTTCCTTTGGAATTTAACATATTTTTCTGCTTCCAGATGGGCAAATGGGACACAAAATTCTGTCTCACATAGTCCGAATCCGTACATATGACCAACTGTCGGACTCCTTTCTGAATTGCAGACTGTACCGCCACCAGAGCTGCCACAATCTCAGCGTACTGATTAGTTCGCGAGCCCAAGCTGTGCTTCAGGGTCTCTTCAAGATTGGTTGGATCCCATACCACTCCTACTCCTGCAACCAATTCCTTGACTGTATCACGACGGTAAGCACAACCATCTACATAGACCTTAGGCATGGTAGCACAAGTCTGTTCATCATACAGATGGTGTCGATGAGGTTCTTTCTCTAGCGGGGGAACATCTGCTTCGGGAATACCTGCAATGGAATCCTGTTCTGCACAATCATGTAGGTCAGCCATACCTTGGGCTACTGCGTTACGATGTTTCTGAGCATACCTTACCTCCAGAGGCCAGCCTTGAAGAGCCAATGTCCAGGAGACTATTTTGCTGTTTGACACTCGACCGGTCTTAATTCGGTCACTACCCAAGAAACTGATGAGCTGGTGGCAAGTCTCCACAATTAGCTTCTCACCTTGGATGTAACTTCTGAAGTGTTGCAAAGCCCAAACGGTAGACAGGAGCGCTTTCTCACAGTCAGAATACTTCCTCTCCACCTCCGTTAGTCCTTTACTGGCATACGCCACTACCCTCTTATCCGTGTCATACTTCTGATATAGGACAGCACTCATAGAGTGTTGGGAATATCCCAAGTCCACGTAGAACTCACGACCTCCCTCGGGGTATGCGAGGCATGGGAAGCAGCTAAGCTTGTCTTTCAGCTCCTGCATAGCAGATTTCTGTTCTGGCCCCCAGACCCAAGGTGTATCTTTCTTCAACAACTTGACCAACGGTCGGGTGATCTCCGCATACTCATCTATGAACTGTCTGGAGTAGTTGCAAATTCCTAGAAAGGAACGAAGTTCAGTGATATTGGTGGGCTGTTTCAACTGTTGTAAAGACTGCACTCGCTTCTTCTGGGGTCGCAGACCCTCAGCAGAAATTTCATACCCTAAGTAATTCAGTGATTTCCTGCACCATTGTCCTTTGGCAAGAGTCAGTTTAGCTCCAGCATCTGCCAACTGTGTGAAGACATGCTCCATCTCCTCCAGGTGTTCCTGAAAGGTAGGACTCTTGATCAGAATGTCATCCACATAGACCACTGTTCCTCGAGCTTCAGCATCTGGTAGGGCTTTGTGTAGGAAAATGTTGAATTCAGCAGGTGAATTGAGAAACCCAAAGGGTGTCCTGTTCCACGTATACTGCTTCTTCCCAAACGTAAAAGCCAGTTTATGCTGATCGTGGGGATGGACTGGTACTGTCCAAAACCCTGATGCCAAATCCAGGCTGGTGAAATACTTAGCCCCCCTGATGGTTGCAAGGTTCTGATCCAGTGGAGCCATAGGCCACCGGGACAAGGGTACTCGCTTATTCAACTGACGGTAATCCAGAGCGATTCTCCAGCTGTTATTCTTTTTCAAGATGGGCCACAGAGGGGAGTTGTACGTGCTGTTGCATTGTCTGATGATACCCCTGGTCTCCAAAGTGTTGAGAATCTCTTGTACAGACTCATAGGAAGCCAATGGAATCTTATACTGACGCACAAAGACAGGCTTGCTACCAGGTTCCGTAGGCACTCTGGTGACATGTAGGTTCGTAAGTCCACAGTCATACGAATCTACAGCAAAAAGGTCCTTGTAATTGTACAACAACTGAGTCAACTTCCTCTTCTCTGTGTGAGTAGTACAAGCATCAGCCTGTTCCACTTGCTCTTTCACCATAGCATCAAACTCTGAGAAAGGTTGGTTGGATGAAATTTCCACCTGTTCTTCAATGTCCTCCTGCAAGGTTGAGGTTTCCACAGAATTCACCCTTCGAGGCTTCTGAGGTACAGACATTTCCCTGGACAGACACAAGAAGTCATCTTCCACCTGTACCTGAGCACACGTCGCATCATAGGGCCAAACAAACTCGAGAGATATGAGGCCCCTGGGAGAGGTAAACCAACTGTCAGTCGTCTCCCCCCCCTGGCAGGTGTCCCAAGAAGAAGGCAGCCTGCCAAGGATAGGCAAACTTACCTCGACATCATGGAAAGACTGGCCAACCAGAAAGCCAAAAGAATCTCCAGCAGATAGCTCAACTTCAGCAGACTGTGGATTGGTGACCAACAGGTATAAGGTGGTACCGGTGACCTCCAAACATGGCAGAACACCAATTGCCAATCCAAGGTCTCGAAAGTGGGCATGTGGGTTAAAGAACACTACATCATCCAGTAGACGTTGTCCTTGAGCGAGGCGAAGCTTGAGGGAAAAATCCCGTACCCTACCTGGAATGGTTACATCCTTGTCACAGACTACCTCACAGACCTGGGGAATGGTCTGTCCAGACTTCAAACAAACAGCCGTAGGTTCCAGTTCCACTGGGTTGTTCTGCATTCTACTCCACAGGACAAGATTCACCAGGTCCACATAAACTCCCAGTCGGGCAAGGCAATCTGACCCCAAACATAAGGGTTCCCTCAAGCCCCGGACAATAGAGAAGTGGTGAGTGAATGTCTTCTTTCCCACAGTCAAAGGAAGGCCACATATTCCGTCAAGCGGCTTGGAGCCTTGTCCCGGTACCTGTACCGAAGTAGAGGAACATCTGCTGAAGGGAAGTTGTACAGACTTACGAATTTGGCTGTACAACGAATCACTGATGTAGGAGAGATCACTAGTGAACAGTAAAGTAGCTTGAAGCAATTGGGTGTTAGCCACCTGAACTGGTATGGTGAATTCATCACCTTTCTGGGTGATGACAGTCACCTTGCAAGGATGAGCAAAATCAGGACCAGAGATAGGAGATGAGATTTCAAGTGATGCTGAGTCCTGTGAAACAATCTCTAGATGGTCCGCTTGTTGCCCCAGCTCTTCATGCTTCTGACCCCCTTTTGGTGCCTCTGTCAACAGAGGCTCCCGCATGGGCGGATCCGCGGAACACCGGAGATCAGTCCGCAGGGGAGTGTCCTGTAGCTCCACAGAGTTGGCATCACCGACTGTACGCCAGTATCTCCCTCGCACATATTTAAGGGGTCGAGTGACTTTGGACCAGATCGTTTCCTCGTCATAATCCAAAACAGGCCGAAATCTCTTCAAAAGGTCATTTCCAATCAGAAATTCTTCGCCCTCACTGGTAGTGATGATGGCTGGGTGCCTGACGGTCATCTGTCCAAGCTGTAAAGATAGCCAAACCTGTCCCACAGTTCCAATACTTTGATTGCCATAGGCCACCAGTGACAAGTCGCACGGTGTGACATGCAGCACATCCTGACCCCCCCCCTAGAGATGCCTCTAGTTTCTGAAACAGGCCCTGGGTGACCAAAGTCACCTCTGAGGCTGTATCCAGGAGACCTTCACAGGAAAGTACTTGTTGAATTAACAACTCCACGGTATATCTGTAACCTTTAGATATAAGCTTACCTAGAAAATACCTGACTTCCTGGGATGAGTCTTTTAAAAGAGGCCCTACCGGGTTCGAGGGCTGCGACGCAGCATGGTTCACGGGGGACTCCTCCCTGATGGACGACAACGCATCCACGTGGACAGTGGGGACGCTTGCGGTAACAGGTTTTGTGGCCACGTCTAGTCATGCTTGTTCTTCCTCCGAAGAGGATGGCTGTTCCACCTCAACAGATTTAACACTAAGCCCCGGAGGGGTCGGCGGTCTAGAAGACTGGTCCTTCTGCTTCTGGAATTTGACCTTTTTATGAGATGAAGGTGTCTTAGGTACACTGCTAGACTCCACGATTGAACATCTCGCCATCAATTGGTCCAGCTGAGCTTGCATAGCACGGATCTTCTCTGCATTCCACTTCTTCTGATTAAACCGCTTCTTTTTAGGTTGTTGCTGTCCCTCCTGTGCAATAGGAGGCGCTGCATCCCGCGGCAGGGCCTGAGAGCCCGGCGGCGTAGTTGGTCTCGGCGCTTTGTTTTCCAGAGAAAGCGTGGAAGTGACCGCACAAACAGCGGGTGGTATCACCCTGTTGCGACTCTTGGATGCCGGTTTCGGAGTCTCTGCGATTGGCTTGGCGCGGCAGATTTCAAAAATTCCTTCAGCCTGCTTTAGAAGGCTGGAATAGGGTTCTGCGTTTTTTCCTGCCAAGGGAATCTTTATCGGATCAGGGAGACCCTGTATAAAAAGTTCCCTGAAATCACCAAATTCAAGATCTTTAGAATCAGGCGGCACCCCCCCCTGGTAAAATGCACGCTTCAAGCGATGGGCCCACTCCCGCGGACTCTCCTCCGGATTACAACTAATAGTATACGCTGCACGCTTAGCTTCAAGAGAGTTGGCAAAGAGACTGTAGCGCTTCGCTAAGGCTTGCTCCACTGACCGTAAATCGGGGTTATCGGACATGATCAAATCTAGAATTTCATGGCACTCGGTACTAAAGGTCCATTTGAGGAGGGCTCTGATGTCATCCTCAGAAGAGACATGCATGGTCTGCAGGAGTTCATGCACTGCCTTAAGATGGGTTTCTATGGATACCGAGGCAGACTCTTTAAAAGGCGCTATTACGGTGCGTAGCATCTTTATAATATATGCTTGCCTCTCCATAGACATTCCTTTCTTGGGTTCCGGCTTGACATGCCGCTGATCACTACCAGGTGTAGAGAACCTCGGGGCAGGTGTATTGCTAAAACTGGGTGGATCTGCCGAAGGCTGAAACACTGAGCTAGGCACCTGACCAAGTGAGCTGATGATTTCAGCAGGCCGTCCCTGGACCCGTGCCCCCAATGGGTGTGTCACTGTCTCGGGTCTGCTGCTTCGGTCACCAGCCACTGTGGGGCTGGATTGTACAGAGGGGCGGGAAAGAGCCGAAGCCATGCCCCCAATGGGTGTGTTTAACTCGGGTCCCTCCCTGCTCACGTAACGGTTCATTTCGGGAGCTGGGCTTGGGTAACCCGCAGCAAAACTGTCGGGGAACTCTAAGGTATACGGTACTTCTTCCTGCGCCATGTGCGTAAGCTCTTGCTGCATTGTGGAAATCTTTACAGTGCACTCATCTAATGCTTTAGACAATGAATCTCTGTCCTTCACTGTACATTGTAATTGCAGTGAAACTGTCTCCTGCTTCTCTTTTAACTCCGCCAACTCTAGCTTGGCTGCGTGCCAATCTTGAAACACAGACACAGATTCTTCTTGAGTGGTCACTAGCTCCCTGCGCAACTCACTCTGAACACCTTCTGAGACCTGTTTTAGCTCCCGATATAATGTCTGCAACTTATCTGTTTCCCTAGTCTGGTTGTGTAAAGCACCAGTCAAACGAGAAAATTTCTCTTGCAACGAATCAAAAGACACGAGGTACTGGGCAATTTCTTGCTTTAATGTGTAATTACGTGCTTCACAATCAGATAGGTCACTCTGCAAAGTTTTACACTTATCATACAGTGTCTGGCACTCCGTACACATCTCTTCAGAGGAGTGAGGTGGGGCGGGGCTTACATTGGTCCCTGCTAAAGCAGATTTGGCAGTCTCTAAATCAACTCGTAATGCAGCTAACTCGCTGTCTCGCTCCTGGACAGTTTCCCTAGTCTGGGACAAATCTAACTGCAAATCCGCTATGCGATCTGTTAGAGGTACAGATACCTCTCTTATCTCATTCATCAAAGAGTCTTTAACTGCCAAAAGAGACACGCCCAGTTCACAAAGCATCCATTGTGACAAATGCTGTTTCTCTTTTATAATTGTATTTAAAACCGTAGCATATGCTTCTGAGCTATTCGGTGAACTGCTACTAAATAAAGCACGTACAGACTCTACTGTAGGAGGTGCTGGTTTCGTCTTACTATGAGAGAGTGGCAGTAATATTTTCAGCACGCCCTTCTCCTGTTCACTTAGGAGCATTTCAGGCAATGTGCCAACCGTGCCGGTCGCCATGTTAAAGACTAAACACACCCTGTTTTCCTTCCTTACAGAGAGTTAGAGAAACCGTTTTCTCTTTTGGAGCTCAGAGTAATAAATCTGTCAACCAATTACAGCAATAAAACACAGCTGTATAAACAAAGGTCTGCCGTCAGCTAGGGTGGAACTGCAGTTCGTGCAAAGAGAAACAGAAGGTTAAACCAGCTTTCTGAAAAGACCCAGAAAAAGTTTTAACTTCTGCTATTCTTGCACCAACCGTCCCGGACGAACGCCCCCAATTTGTAGGTGGTTATATAGATTTTGTAAGAGGCCAATTCCTACATACGTACTCGCTTATGTCTAGGGGGTGTGGCCTCTGCCCGACATTCGCTACATGGAAAATAACGGACAGACCAATGGAATATATTAGTTTATTTATACAGTGTGATATACAAAAATATAGAAAAATCCTTATCAGCTTATAGCATCAGCAATTCCTGATTGCATGCACAATGATACCAAAAATATAGAGAATAACTATGATTATCCTATTGGCTAAAATCTGTAATGACAGATAAACACAATACCGAGATCCTAATGATTACCACACAAATCTTATACTAGGCTAACAGCGAGTAGAGATCATAAATCCTGACGTCACGCATCTGATGGGTCCGAGCACAGACCAATTATCTAACCCAGCCTGAAGGAAGTAAGCTATGATCTCACCGTTCCGGTCACCAGATCAGGTTTCTTCCGATACCTCAGCTGAATGTCTCAGCCAGGTCCCACGAGCTTAGGTGATGCACTTGTCTTGCTCAGCAACAGATGATACAGACTCAGTATAGATCCTGTAGACAGCTGTAACCTCGGGAAAAGCTTTGCCAGGTATTATCAGTAAGTCTCTCAGGTAAATCAGGTGCTTGCAGAAATGCAAGTCCTCTCCTCTTCTTTTCTTCTGTTCTTCTTCCTCCGTTCTTCCCGCCACCAGCTTCTTCTTTCTCTGTTCTCGCTTCTCCGACCCATCAGTTTTCTGGGAGCCAATCAGAAATAATCCCACCATGTACTCCCAGCATCTGTATGAAGCTTCCATTTTCCGTCTTATCTCGTAAGCTCTCTCTCTCTCAGGGACATGCATTCTCCCCCGATACAGAGTGACCTTGGAGGTGGTGCAGGCTTCAGTAAATCTATTACAAGCTGAAATGCTGACTTCTGCACAGTTGGTAGTCAGACATATAGGTGAAAGGTTGCAGCGTCCATGTTGGCTGTAAAGGTGCTCTCATGTGCACACCGGGTGGGTGAGATCACAGCAAATACTCCTACACTGCATTTTTTTAACCTTAAATATTAGCCGCCAAATCCTAGACCATTCCTCTAACTTCACTATGTCCTTCCTCATATTATCCACACAATCAGAAGTGTCTACCCTATTGCTGATTTTGCTATCATTCGTAAAGAGGCAAATCTTACCAGACAGCCCTTCAGTAATATCACTTATAAAAATATTAAAAAGTACTGTCCCAAAAACCGAACCTTGCAGCACACCATTGGTAAAATCATTTTCCTCAGAATGAGCTCCATTTACCACTACCCTCTGTCATCTTCCACTCAACCAGTTTCTAACCCAGTCAGTCACTTTAGAGCCCATACCGAGGATACTTAGTTTATTTATTAGTCATCTTTACGGAACTGTGTCAAAGGCTTTGCTAAAATCTAAATACACCACATCTAGCATTCTCCTTTAATCCAACTCTCTAGTCACTTAGTCAAAGAAATTAATTAGATTTATCTGACAAGACCTGCCTCTAGTGAAACCATTTTTCTCGGGTCTTGTAATCCATTGAATTCCAAAAACGTTACTATTCTCTGTTTTAAAAGTGTTTCCATTAATTTACTTACCACAAAAGTCAGACTTACTTGCCTGTAGTTCCCAACCTCTTCCTTATTTCCACATCTGCTCTTCTTAAGTCCTCTGGGACCAGTCCCAACTCTAGAGAAACATTGAAAAGGTCATCCAGTGGAGCCACTAGAACATCCCTAAGTTCCTTCAGTACCCTCGGATGTATGCCATCCGGCCCCATCGTTTTGTCCACCTTTGGTTTATCCAGCTCCTCATGAACACAGTTCTCTGAAAATCATTCATAGACTACCACCCTCCATTCCTATTTGTGTTTGTCTTCTGTAGTCCTTTCTCCTGGCCCTTCATCTGTGAACACAGAACATAAATATTCGTAAAGCAATTCAGCCTTATCTTTATCAGCTTCAACATATTCCTCCCCTTCACCTTTGAATTTCACAATGCCATTTTTGCACTTCTTCCTATCACTAGCATACCTAAAAAATGTCCTGCCCCCCCCCCCCCCCCCCCCCAATTTACCGTTTTGGCTATTTTTTTCTATTTGCATCTTTCCTTTCCTGACTACTCTAACAGCTTCTCTTAGCTTTTCCAGATATTGTCGCCAGTCTTCCTCTTTCTGCGATCTCTTGTAGTTTATAAAGACTAACCTTGTTTCTTACCTTTTCAGTTACTACTTTTGCGGCCTTCTTTTCCTCTTACTTGTATTTACTTTCCTTGCAAAAGGTTTGTGGCCCTTACAATAGCTCCTTTCAGTTTTACCCACTGATTTCCAACTTCTTCCAGATGTTCCCATCCAGACACCAATTCCTTGAGCTAATTCCCCCAGCTGATCAAAACTTTTTTGAAGTCTAGAATCTTCACTTTTGATGAACTCTCTCTACGTCTATCTTAATATTAAACCACACCAGCGCATCAGGGTGTATAAAGTCCTTTGTGCAGTTGTAACTGATTTGCATCCGTGCTGGAAAGAAAAAGACCAAAGCAATTATTTACCTTCCAAATCCTGGGTCTGTAACAGAAGCGTATCTGGACTTCGGCAGGAGGGGGGGACCAGAGCCAGAGTGAGGAGGCACATTTTAGCCCCCCCCCCCCCAGCACCGCCAACTCCCCCTCCCACTGCCAACCCTCCCCCGCTGCTGTCGCCTACCTTTGCTGGCGGGGACCCCAACCCCCGCCAGCCGAGGTCCTTCCGTTGCAAAGCTGGCAGGTGACCCCAACCCCCGCCAGCCGAGGTCCTCTCTTCCGTTGCAGCAAAGCTTCCTTCATTTTCAAATTCTGAGTCTGACGTCCTGCACGTTGTACATGCAGGACGTCAGACACAGAACAGGAAGCTTTGCTGCAACGGAAGAGAGGACCTCGGCTGGCAGGGGTTGGGGTCCCCCGCCAGCTTTGCAATGGAAGGACCTCGCCAGCAAAGATAGGCGACGGCAGGTTGGCGACAGGAGGGGGGTGGAGAGGGTCGTCGGCAGGGGGGTCCAGGGCCAAATCTACGGGGGCCCAGGCCCCCGTGGCCCCACGCAGATATGCTTTCTGATCTTCACAGTATTCTTGCTCAAATCTGGTTGAAATTGTAGAACAGTGCCCTTGTGTTTCACTGGCGCTTTCGTCTTAGTGCACTATAAAATCTCTGTGACATGTATATCTCAGTACTTTCATTACTATAGGCCATGAAAACTTATCATGCTGACCACATGGTGGTGTGCACATGATCCAGCTCAAAATCCTTAGTAAATTGAAGAAGTAGGATATCAGGAATGAACTTTTCCAAAAATTAGTGTGAAACCTTAGAAATGCTCATGAGGTCTCCCTGAAAATTTGGAAGAGTCAAACATTTATATTTTTGGAAAAAAGTTTGACCCTTCCGAATTTTCAGGGAGACCTCATGAGCATTTCTAAGGTTTCACACTAATTTTAAATAGGTTGCATATTTTATACTTGTCATTCTATATTATATTATATTGTATAATGCTACATCTCAATAATTACCTAACCATTTCAACTACAATTGCTTTATTATTATGAGGTTCTATTCACTATTATATTATGTTATGTTTTTAATGAATACCCTTTCATATTCTCAACTGCTAAGGTATGCTTCTCTACTATATCCCATATTTTTCTATACAGCTACACAACTGATTGAACTCAACCTCAATAATATATTATATTAATATAATATTTATATTTATATTAATATTCATTTCATAAAATTGTACTGCTTTGTCACCCTCCTGTCTCCACGCATATCTCCACGCATATCTCCCTGTCTCTCACCTATCCACCCCCATCCTGTTAGACTGTCACTGAAATGCTTTGATGTTTCACTTATATATACTGTCATCTACCAGCATTTGCTATTTATGAGATACTTAGACAATATTTTTCATTCTCAGAAGACCAATGGCCCAATCAAAAAAGAGACGCCTACATTCCAAAACTGACAACCTTCCTGTCCTATGAAGAGCCTTTGGGGATAGCTTTTAATTCCATCAGCATTTTCTTCTTTCTGATCACTGCTGTCATCCTGGGAATCTTTATTAATTATCAAGACACTCCCATAGTGAGAGCCAAAAACCAGGACCTTTTTGGCTCTTTTTGGTTCATTTTGGCCTTTAAGAAAAAAAAAAAAAGATTTCCAGACTTCTTTTGGTTCATGTCAAACATTTGTGTTAATAAGCTTCTAACTTAACAAATTGACTTTACTTGAGAAAATTCAGTGGTTAACTTGTATTAAATTAATTTTATGCACAGTAAGGGAGAAATCTAGAAAGAAGGGGACTGATATTAAGCTGGTGGGAGGTAGCCGCATAAGTGCCACGGCCAGTGCTGATCACAGATATTGAATGCCAGGCCATTTCTGGTGACCGGTATTGAATATTCTGGTTTTATTTGTTCGGCTAACTTAGGGGCCCTTTTGCTAAGCCTCATAGGTGCCTACACACGCCCAATACGCGTCAATTCAGAGTTACCGCCCGGCTACCGTGTGGCCCGTTAATTTCATTTTTGATGTGCATCTGCTACGTGTGCCAGAAAATATATTTTATTTTCTGGCACGCAGCTAAAATCGGGTTTAGGTGCTGGTTGACGCACGTAGGTGATTACCACACAGTTAACGCGAGAGACCTTACTGCTAAGTCAATGGCTGGTGGTAAGGTCTCAGACCCAAAATGGATGTGCGCCAATTTTTATTTTGCCACACATCCATGTTCGGCAAAAATTTTAAAAAGACCTTTTTTTACAGGTGTGTTGAAAAAAGCATCTGTGCGCATCCATAACAAGCACCTACACTACCGCAGCCCATTTTCAGTGCTGGTTGGTTAAGTTAATAACGGGCAAAGATAGGACTGATTTGCCTGCTAAAATTAGCCAGTCAGTGCTGAATACTGCCAATTATCAGATGATATAGCCGGTTAACTTTACAGCACTGACTGTGAAAATGCAGTGGAGATAACCAGTTATCTCACATTGAATATTCGCGGTTAGGTACTGAAACACTATTTAATCAGTCAGCGGCCATTAGCTTTGAATATCAAGGGGAAGGTGCTTACATTTAGTCACTACACATGCTCATAAATGACTTGAATACTGATATATATATGCGCACATTTATTTATTAGGAGTTATTTACCATCTACAGTCTACAGCAATTATGTGTGAACAAAGGTCTGTGAACACTAAAAATATACCTTATGCTATTCTTTTACTACACATTTCTCTTCAACAGTACATGTTTTACAGGGGGCCATTCATAAGGGTGGAGTCTGGGCAGAGCATGAACGGGGCAACATGTGCGTATCTTATATCTCCTGAATCTAGGTAACGCATTTACTTGTGGCTTCTGTAAGTTTCATCATATTTTAGTAGAACTTGATTCTCACCTCAGTGAAGTCGCTGTCCCACACGATGGCCTTCTTGTCAATGGTGAAATCCTGTCCCAGAGGAGCATAAGGGTTATAACCACCAATAATTTCATGCCCCTGTATCCCACTAGGTAGATAGACAATATTGATGATATCGTATCCAATGGTGAGGTCTCCATTCTCATCAAAAGATACATCTTCACCAAGACCATTCTTAAAGTGGACATTCTTCAAATAATGATGAAGCTAAAGAATGAAAAGTAAATTTTCAATACTGCCAAGTTACCCTTGTAATTTCAAGTACACATAAAAGCAAAACAATTTTCCTTTTTCAAGTTATTTCATCTCTTCTTCTCACTCTACAATCCTCAATCACTTTCTTTTGCCTCTGCATTGACCTATAGCTTTTCATCTCCCTCACTCCAGCCCTCCCATTTCCCATCTCTCTCGCTCCTTACCCAGTTTCTCACTAGCTTCCCTTCTCTCTCTGTCTTCTTGCATGCCCATGTCCGGCATCTCCTCTCTCTTCCTTTCCGCCATGTCCCATGTCCAGCATTTTTGCTTCTTTTCCCCACCTCTCCCAGTAGTCTATCACTTTTCTTTCTCTATCCCACCACAGTCCAGCATGTCCCATTCTCTTCCATCTCCCCTGCGTCATATCCAGCATTTGTTTTCCTCTTCCTATCTCCTGCTCTGTGTCCAGCATTTCCCCTTCCCTCCCTGCAAGGTGTCTATCATCTACTTTCCCTTTCTGCCAGGACCAAGAACACCTTTTCTTTCCTTATCCTCCCACCTCGGGTGTCCAGTGGCATCTTGGTCATTGTTCCCTCTAAGCTGAGTGGGAGTCCTCCAAATGCATTGCTGCCAATGGGGGTGTGTGTGGTGCTTCAGTACTGTGGTTTCAGTTGCTAGGGGCAGGCAGTTTCCCTTGAGTCCTGCAGAGCTTGCCTGTCTCTCACTATTGAAAAATGTACATAAGTACATAAGTATTGCTATACTGGGAAAGACCAAAGGTCAATCGAGCTCAGCATCCTGTTTCCAACAGTGGCCAATCCAGGTCACAAATACCCGGCAATATAATAGTGAAACCACCCCCCCCCCCCCCCCCCCCCCCCCCCCAGTGGCAGGACTATAGGTGGAGGATGCCTGCTCTGCTTAGATGTTACAGTGATCTCGCCCCCTCCCCCCCCCTTATCACCAGGTCCTGAATCCTCCCTTCTATTTAATTTTCCCTGCCAGGCCTAACCCCTCCCGTTCTTGCTGTCTCTGGGTTTTAAAAAGTGTTAGACAAATTCCTGGAGGAAAAGTCCATAGTCTGCTATTGAGACAGACATGGGAAGCAACTGCTTGCCCTGGGATTTGTAGTATGGAATGTTGCTACTCTTTGAGATTCTGATGTAGAGGAGTGTGGTAGCCGTGTTAGTCCACTCTTAAGGTTATCAATAGAAATCAAACAAAATAAAACATGGAAAAGAAAATAAGATGATACCTTTTTTATTGGACATAACTTAATACATTTCTTGATTAGCTTTCGAAGGTTGCCCTTCTTCCTCAGATCGGAAATAAGCAAATGTGCTAGCTGACAGTGTATATAAGTGAAAACATTCAAGCATTACTATGACAGTCTGACAGGGTGGGAGGAGGGGGGTGGGTAGGAAGTATGCATGGGGACATCAAAGCATATCATTGATATTCTAACAGGATGGGTGTGAATAGGTGAGGGGTGGGGTGATCAACAGAGACATACAGCTTTATGGTTTATAAGGCGCTAGGAACCCCAGAGCCTTGTTAAGTCCTTTCTGTTGGGTGTTAAAATATTCAATCATTCTGATGGAAACTTGTTACTCTTTAGGATTCTAGAATTTTGCTATTCTTTGGGGTTCTACATGGAATGTTGCCATGATTTGGGTTTATGCCAGCTACTTGTCACCTGGCTTGGCCACTGTTTAGAAAACAGGATATTGGGCTAGATGGACCATTGGTCTGACCCAGTATGGCTACTCATGTCCTTATGCTGCTTCCACTGCCAAACCACCTCCACTGGACCTGAGGAAGCTAAACTACATGTTTGTACCTTTGAGCACAAGATGTGTTTACATTTTTATTCTTTCAGCACAGTCACTATTTTCTCCTTGTGGTAAAGTGTCTATGGCTGAGCAGTTCTGTGACCTCTGCGACTTAGAGGAGCAAATCTATAACAGGAAAACTAGTGGGAGCCTAGTATTATATAAGGGAATGTAAGCACTAGTTTACAGGGTATACATGCGCTTAGACGCAAGAACGTAAGCCAGAAATTGAGCTGGTATAAATGGTCACACTTACTTGTGGGAGACACCCACATAACTTACAATATTCCATAAGTTACAAGCATCACTGTGCGCCACACCCAGCCCCTGGTGATGTGTTTGCCCACCTGCTAACTAAATGCTACCAAAGATATGCAGGGATTTACAGAACAATGCTTAGGCAGAATATTGGTAATTACAAGTATTTGTGCAAATATTCTAATCATTTCTGCACCTATCTGATCCATAAGTGTAATCTCTGACTCT
Source organism: Microcaecilia unicolor (assembly GCF_901765095.1). Lineage (NCBI taxonomy): Eukaryota > Metazoa > Chordata > Amphibia > Gymnophiona > Siphonopidae > Microcaecilia > Microcaecilia unicolor. The sequence continues at coordinate 236,236,665 of NC_044033.1, forward strand.
ATTGAATTTACCCTTAGGTGTCTCCACGGTATCCTGTCTTCTCCTCCTCTCATGAAGGCTTCCCTTCCACTCTGTGCTAGTATATTTCATTCCTTTAACTTTGATATTACCTTCCATGGCAAATAATCTTCTTTCTCCACTCCACATAGTATCATTTCCAAGATCAGACATGATCATGTCATGCAGTGCATGTGCCAGGGCGTACACAGCATTATGCACACTGTAGCTGCTCCCCAAGTATTTGGTGTTACAATGTAGTGGAGACGTCAAAGATGTATTCACATTACAAGATCTTCTAATGCTCTTTAGGCACTAACTGTCACACAGGCCCCTCTACCATGACAAACAAAATTGCTTAGAAGCAGGATAGGATTCACCTCACAGACAAATTTTGAAAAATTTGGAATATTCTTCTTTGTGACTGTGAATGCCAAGGTGTCGTTCTTCAGATTCCAGTCCACTAAATAACTTGAGTCAAAGTCCTGCTCATGCGTGGTGATCCAGACCTTTTTAGTTCTATGTACGGAATCTCTGTTCTCAAATATATTCCAGATATAATCCCTACTACAATAAAGAATGATCACACTAGTTGATGACGTATAGATTATGTCATAAAGTTGGAAAAAAATCAGTTGGCATGAATTTTTCGTTATTGAAAATTTCTATGAATTCAATGCAGCCTCCATTCTGCTCAATCTCTTCTATCAGAATCTGAACAGCCCTAAGGTCTTTACAACATGCAATGATACCAACCCAACCCCTGCCAAAGTGTTTCAGTAGCTTGACTATCCCAATGCTGAGATGCAGCTCACTGGGAACAGTCCGGTAAAAATATGGAAATTTAACAGTGTCACTCATCAGAAGATTCTGCAAGGTGAAACTGATCTGTTGAAAAAAGGTTACTAAATAGGGCTGCATTTTAATTGTGTTTAATAATTAATTGCATGTTGC